>NW_022263252.1:0-68673 GCF_002021735.2 Oncorhynchus kisutch
GTGACCTCCTCCTCAGACCAATTGGCAGTACGCCAGAACATTGTTCTGTGAACCAAAAAGAGTATCTCAGTTCAAGGTCCCAGATTGAGAGAAGAAACCTTGTTAGTTATCAGTCAGTCAGTCACTTGCAGGAACCAACGTTGATGATGAATAATGAATCATGTAAATCATGCTTATATGAATTGTTTAGATAGCCGTATATTAGAGAACTAACGGGACTGTCCCGGCAGAGCTCCTGACCGATGTGTACTATGCATGAAGTTTGTTGGAACTTGCTGATAATAAAGAATGATTCATTTAAGTTGACTTTGAGTCCCTGGTGGTAATTTCCACGACAACGCAGATAATATTATGTTGTCACATCAGCACGGCAATGGCTGTAATGGATACCCTGTTTGGTTTGAGCAAGTGTGATTGATAGGTGAGACCGGCATGTTTGTGTGTCCGTGTGTGTGTGTTTGTGTGTCTGTGTGTGTGGCAAGGGCTCAGCATGCTTTGTGTGTGTCCACTACAGATGAGGATGTGTGTGTGTATTTGTGCATTCGTGTGTGTGTGTGTGTGTGTGTGTGTGTGTGTATGTTGTGTGTGTGTGATGCGAGGATCTCAGCTTAGCTTGTGTGTGTGTGTGTGTCCACTACAGATGAGGATGAGTGTGTGTGGGTTCCCTCGGTGCGCAGCCCTCTGTGCGCCCGGCACAGATGAGACGGCTGAGGCCATGCTATCCCTGACCCCTGAACCTGCCCTGACCTCTGACCCCCGACCTCTAACCCCATGACCCCTGTCTTTTGGCCACATTCCAATCCAGACATCTGCCTGAACTCACAGCTGTACCCATCACGTGATATAGCAGTAATCTGATGCCTGACTGAGCTGTAAGTCCAGCACAGACTGTGGGAGGAGCACAGTACTACAAAGAGCCATGACTACATGGAACTCTATTCCACAGTACTACATAGAGCCATGACTACATGGAACTCTATTCCACAGTACTACATAGAGCCATGACTACATGGAACTCTATTCCACAGTACTACATAGAGCCATGACTACATGGAACTCTATTCCACATCAAGTAACTCACGCCAACAGTACAGTTTGATTAAACAAGAAATACACCTTATGGAACAGCGGGGACTGTGAAGCAACATAGACAAGTGCATATAAACACAAGATAACATACACAGTATTCACTCATGTACACATGGATTTTGTGTTGTAGATAAGTGGTAGAAGAGTAGAGGCCTGAGGGACACACTTAATATGTTGTGAAATCTGTTATCAATGTAATGTAATGTTTTTAAAACTGCCTTCATTTTGCTGGAAGAGGAAGAGTAGCTGCTGCCTTGACAGGAACTAATGGGGATCCAGAATGAATACAACTACAGCTACGTAGCACACAGCCATTGGTTGAAGCAATGCAACGACTGCATTGTAGTTGGACTGGAACGTGACCCCGTACCCTAAACCAGTTTGAATGTGACCCCGTACCTAAACCAGTTTGAACGTGACCCCGTACCCTAAACCAGTTTGAACGTGACCCAGTACCCTAAACCAGTATGAACGTGACCCCAACACATCGTCTTGCATGCGGCAGAACTAAGACTCGGCGTGCGTCCAATAATCCCTCCTCTCTCGTGAAGTGTACACTTGTTCACTTTCCTTCACTGAACTCACACTAGAATGCCTCAACCAATCCAATGCTTTTAGATTTGAAGTAGTGAACAAGTGTACACTTCAGAGGAAAGGAGGGAGCAGTGTCCTCGAGTGGAATGTTTCTTAATATTTTTAATAATTTCATAATTAAGCAACTTTTTATAATTTTTTATCTAAAAAATCCATTGTTTCTATTTGAAACGTTGTTGTTATATTACACTGTAATGTGAAGTAATGTGAATATGAAGTTTAATATTGGAATGAAACTGACATGGTTCATGTGTCTTATATATAGACAGTCAAATAGTGATGGATCTCGCAGAGAAAACGATGCAGAGGAAATATATGACATTTTAAATGCGGTCCTCCGGAACAGGTTGAAGATCAAATGCGGCCCACTTGGCAAAATGAGTGTGACCCCCCTGATCTAGACTGTTAGAGAGGTTACTACCCTCACTGTTCCCCATGCTACTTCCTCAAACAGAGGTTACTGTTGTGCCACTGCAAACTGCCCCATAAGGACAGGTCTAGGTTCAGTTACTGTGTAAGCCTGGATAATGATGATCAGTAAGGGACTATGTAAACTGATCTGAGTGTGGTGCTTATATTACAGTAGGGACTTTCCTCTGTTGCTGTAGATACCGTTATTCCACTGGCAGCTTCCTCTTTGTAGTGTTGAGGCCCAAATGACACCCCTTTCCCTGTATAGTGCACTACATTAGACTAGGGCCCATAGTGCACCATATAATAGGTTGTCATTTGGGATGCATGCTAGGATGGTTACCATGGTAACATTTTTAGCACTAGTGTGCTGTGGTTTTCTGGGTGTTTTTAATCTCCACCTCAACTTCCTCTCTGTCTCATGTCTTCATTTATAACTTAGTTAGTTGGTATCTGATGGTATCTGATGGTAAACCATGTCAACAACTTGGATCTACTGTGAGCGTGATAAGGATGTGACGTTTTCATTTGTGTGTTGTGTGGTGTGGTGTGTTGTGGTTGTGTGGTGTGTAGTGTGTGAGTGTTGTTGTATCGTGGTGTGTGTTGTATTAGTATTTATTAAGGATCCCCATTAGTTCCAGCCAAGGCAGCAGATACTCTTCCTGGGGTCCAGCAACATTGAAGCAGTTTAAAAACATTACAAAACATTCACAACAGATTTTACACCTCAGACCCCTAGTCCACTACCACATGTCTACAACACACTAAGACCCCTAGTCCACTACCACATGTCTACAACACACTAAGCCCCTAGTCCCACTACCACATGGTCTACCACCAACTAAGACCCCTAGTCCACTACTAACATGTCTACAACACACTAGACCCCTAGTCCACTACCACATGTCTACAACACACTAAGACCCCTAGTCCACTACCACATATCTACAACACACTAAGACCCTCTAGTCACTACCACATGTCTACAACACACTAAGACCCCTAGTCCACTACAATGTCTACAACACACTAGACCCTAGTCCACTACACATGTCTACAACACACTAAGACACCTAGTCCACTAAGCCATACATGTCTACAACACACTAAGACCCCTAGTCCACTACCACTGTCTACAACACACTAAGACCCCTAGTCCACTACCCCATGTCTACAACACACTAAGACCCCTAGTCCACTCCCCACATGTCTACAACACACTAAGACCCCTAGTCCACTACCACATGTCTACAACACACTAAGACCCCTAGTCCACTACCACATGTTACAACACACTAAGACCCCTAGTCCCACTACCACATGTCTACAACACACTAAGACCCCTAGTCCACTACCACATGTCTACAACACACCTAAGACCCCTAGTCCACTACCACATGTCTACAACACACTAAGACCCCTAGTCACACTACCACATGTCATACACACACTAAGGGGACCCCTAGTCCACTCCCACAGTGGGTCTAGCAGTGAAGGGGGATCTAGAGACCCCTAGTCCATACCACATGTCTACAACACACTAGACCACCTAGTCCACTACCACATGTCTACACACACTAAGACCCCTAGTCCCACTACCACATGTCTACAACACACTAAGGACCCCGAGTCCACTACCCACATGTCTACAACACACTAAGACCCTAGGCCACGACCACATGTCTCACAACACACTAGACCCCTAGTCCCACTACCACATGTCATACACACACTAAGACCCTAGTCCACTACACATGTCTACCAACACACTAAGACCCCTAGTCCCACTAACACATGTCTACAACACACTTAAGACCCCTAGTCCACTACCACATGTCTACAACACCACTAAGACCCCTAGTCCACTACCACATGTCTACAACACACTAAGACCCCTAGTCCACTACCACATGTCTACAATACACTAAGACCCCTAGTCCACTACCACATGTCTACAACACACTAGGTGTGTGCCATCAGACCCCTACTCCACTACCACATGTCTACAACACACTAAGACCCCTAGTCCACTACCACATGTCTACAACACACTAAGACCCCTAGTCCACTACCACATGTCTACAACACACTAAGACCCCTAGTCCACTACCACATGTCTACAACACACTAGGTGTGTGTCCTCAGACCCCTACTCCACTACCACATGTCTACAACACACTAAGTGTGTGTCCTCAGACCCCTACTCCACTACCACATGTCTACAACACACTAGGTGTGTGTCCTCAGACCCCTACTCCACTACCACATGTCTACAACACACTAGGTGTGTGCCATCAGACCCCTACTCCACTACCACATGTCTACAACACACTAAGGGTGTGCCCTCAGACCCCTACTCCACTACCACATGTCTACAACATACTAGGTGTGTGCCCTCAGACCCCTACTCCACTACCACATGTCTACAACACACTAAGGGTGTGCCCTCAGACCCCTACTCCACTACCACATGTCTACAACACACTAGGTGGTGTGCCCTCAGACCCCTACTCCACTACCACATGTCTACAACACACTAGGTGTGTGCCCTCAGACCCCTACTCCACTACCACATGTCTAACAACACACTAAGGGTGTGCCCTCAGACCCCTACTCCACTACCACATGTCTACAACACACTAGGTGTGTGCCCTCAGACCCCTACTCCACTACCACATGTCTACAACACACTAAGTGTGTGTCCTCAGACCCCTACTCCACTACCACATGTCTACAACACAAAATTAATGTGAACATGTGTGTATAGTGTGTACGTTATTGTGTGTGTATGCGTGTCTGTGTGTATGTTTGTGTTGCTTCACAGTCCCCTGCTGTTTTTAAAATCAAATTTGACTGCTTACATCAGGAACTTGATGTGGAATAGAGTTCCATGTAGTCATGGCTCTATGTAGTACTGTGGAATAGAGTTCCATGTAGTCATGGCTCTATGTAGTACTGTGGAATAGAGTTCCATGTAGTCATGGCTCTATGTGGTACTGTGCACCTCCCATAGTCTGTTCTGGATTTGGGGACTGTGAAGAGACCTCTGGTGGCATGTCTTATGGGGTATGTATGGCTGTCTGAGTTTTGTGCCAGTAGTTCAAACAGACAGCTTGGTCCTTTCAACATGTCCAGTCATCTCATCAATACAAGTAATGAGGAAGTCGATCTCTCCTTCACTTAGAGCCAGGAAAGTTTGACGCACATATTATTAGTGTTCGCTCTCTGTGTACAACAGAAGGCCAGCCATGCTGCCCTGTTCTCAGCCAATTGCACTTTTCCTACAGTAAGTCCCTCTTTGTGGCACCTGACCACACGACTGAACAGTAGTCAAGCTGCGTCAAAATTAGGGCCTGTAGGACCTGCCTTGTTGATAGTGCTGTTAAGAAGGTAGAAACTAGGGCCTGTAGGACCTGCCTTGTTGACAGTGCTGTTAAGAAGGTAGAAACTAGGGCCTGTAAGACCTGCCTTGTTGATAGTGCTGTTAAGAAGGTAGAAACTAGGGCCTGTAGGACCTGCCTTGTTGATAGTGCTGTTAAGAAGGTAGAAACTAGGGCCTGTAGGACCTACCTTATTGACAGTGTTGTTAAGAAGGTAGAAACTAGGGCCTGTAGGACCTACCTTATTGACAGTGTTGTTAAGAAGGTAGAAACTAGGGCCTGTAGGACCTACCTTATTGACAGTGTTGTTAAGAAGGTAGAAACTAGGGCCTGTAGGACCTACCTTATTGACAGTGTTGTTAAGAAGGTAGAAACTAGGGCCTGTAGGACCTACCTTATTGACAGTGTTGTTAAGAAGGTAGAAACTAGGGCCTGTAGGACCTGCCTTGTTGACAGTGTTGTTAAGAAGGTAGAAACTAGGGCCTGTAGGACCTACCTTATTGACAGTGTTGTTAAGAAGGTAGAAACTAGGGCCTGTAGGACCTACCTTATTGACAGTGTTGTTAAGAAGGTAGAAACTAGGGCCTGTAGGACCTACCTTATTGACAGTGTTGTTAAGAAGGTAGAAACTAGGGCCTGTAGGACCTACCTTATTGACAGTGTTGTTAAGAAGGTAGAAACTAGGGCCTGTAGGACCTACCTTATTGACAGTGTTTGTTAAGAAGGTAGAAACTAGGGCCTGTAGGACCTGCCTTATTGACAGTGTTGTTAAGAAGGTAGAAACTAGGGCCTGTAGGACCTACCTTAGTGACAGTGTTGTTAAGAAGGTAGAAACTAGGGCCTGTAGGACCTACCTTATTGACAGTGTTGTTAAGAAGGTAGAAACTAGGGCCTGTAGGACCTACCTTATTGACAGTGTTGTTAAGAAGGTAGAAACTAGGGCCTGTAGGACCTACCTTATTGACAGTGTTGTTAAGAAGGTAGAAACTAGGGCCTGTAGGACCTACCTTATTGACAGTGTTGTTAAGAAGGTAGAAACTAGGGCCTGTAGGACCTACCTTATTGACAGTGTTGTTAAGAAGGTAGAAACTAGGGCCTGTAGGACCTGCCTTGTTGATAGTGTTGTTAAGAAGGTAGAAACTAGGGCCTGTAGGACCTGCCTTGTTGATAGTGTTGTTAAGAAGGTAGAGCAACACTTTATTATGGACAGACCTCTCCCCATCTTAGCTGCTGTTGTATCAATATGTTTTGACCATGACAGTTTACGATCCAGGGTTACTCCATGCAGTTTGGTCACCTTCACTTGCATAATTTCAACATTATGCATTTGAAGATTTATTTGAAGTTTAGGTTTTAGTGAATGATTTGTCCCAAATATAATGCTTTTAGTGTTATATTTAGGAAATATTTAGGACTAAATGATTCCTTTCCTCCATTTTGAAAGTAACTGCAGCTCTTTGTTAAGTGTTGCAGTCATTTCAGGCTCTGTAGTAGCTGACATATATAGTGTTGCAGTCATTTCAGGCTCTGTAGTAGCTGCCATATATAGTGTTGCAGTCATTTCAGGCTCTGTAGTAGCTGACATATATAGTGTTGCAGTCATTTCAGGCTCTGTAGTAGCTGACATATATAGTGTTGCAGTCATTTCAGGCTCTGTAGTAGCTGACATATATAGTGTTGCAGTCATTTCAGGCTCTGTAGTAGCTGACATATATAGTGTTGCAGTCATTTCAGGCTCTGTAGTAGCTGACATATATAGTGTTGCAGTCATTTCAGGCTCTGTAGTAGCTGACATATATAGTGTAGCAGTCATTTCAGGCTCTGTAGTAGCTGACATATATAGTGTTGCAGTCATTTCAGGCTCTGTAGTAGCTGACATATATAGTGTAGCAGTCATTTCAGGCTCTGTAGTAGCTGACATATATAGTGTTGCAGTCATTTCAGGCTCTGTAGTAGCTGACATATATAGTGTTGCAGTCATTTCAGGCTCTGTAGTAGCTGACATATATAGTGTTGCAGTCATTTCAGGCTCTGTAGTAGCTGACATATATAGTGTAGCAGTCATTTCAGGCTCTGTAGTAGCTGACATATATAGTGTTGCAGTCATTTCAGGCTCTGTAGTAGCTGACATATATAGTGTTGCAGTCATTTCAGGCTCTGTAGTAGCTGACATATATAGTGATGCAGTCATTCAGGCTCTGTAGTAGCTGACATATATAGTGTTGCAGTCATTCAGGCTCTGTAGTAGCTGACATATATAGTGTTGCAGTCATTTCAGGCTCTGTAGTAGCTGACATATATAGTGTAGCAGTCATTTCAGGCTCTGTAGTAGCTGACATATATAGTGTTGCAGTCATTTCAGGCTCTGTAGTAAGCTGACATATATAGTGTAGCAGTCATTTCAGGCTCTGTAGTAGCTGACATATATAGTGTTGCAGTCATTTCAGGCTCTGTAGTAGCTGACATATATAGTGTTGCAGTCATTTCAGGCTCTGTAGTAGCTGACATATATAGTGTTGCAGTCATTTCAGGCTCTGTAGTAGCTGACATATATAGTGTAGCAGTCATTTCAGGCTCTGTAGTAGCTGACATATATAGTGTTGCAGTCATTATCAGGCTCTGTAGTAAGCTGACATATATAGTGTTGCAGTCATTTCAGGCTCTGTAGTAGCTGACATATATAGTGTTGCAGTCATTTCAGGCTTCTGTAGTAGCTGACATATATAGTGTTGCAGTCATTTCAGGCTCTGTAGTAGCTGACATATATAGTGTTGCAGTCATTTCAGGCTCTGTAGTAGCTGACATATATAGTGTAGCAGTCATTTCAGGCTCTGTAGTAGCTGACATATATAGTGTGCAGTCATTTCAGGCTCTGTAGTAGCTGACATATATAGTGTAGCAGTCATTTTCAGGCTCTGTAGTAGCTGACATATATAGTGGTTGCAGTCATTTCAGGCTCTGTAGTAGCTGACATATATAGTGTTGCAGTCATTTCAGGCTCTGTAGTAGCTGACATATATAGTGTTGCAGTCATTTCAGCTCTGTAGTAGCTGACATATATAGTGTAGCAGTCATTTCAGGCTCTGTAGTAGCTGACATATATAGTGTTGCAGTCATTTCAGGCTCTGTAGTAGCTGACATATATAGTGTTGCAGTCATTTCAGGCTCTGTAGTAGCTGACATATATAGTGTTGCAGTCATTTCAGGCTCTGTAGTAGCTGACATATATAGTGTTGCAGTCATTTCAGGCTCTGTAGTAGCTGACATATATAGTGTTGCAGTCATTTCAGGCTCTGTAGTAGCTGACATATATAGTGTTGCAGTCATTTCAGGCTCTGTAGTAGCTGACATATATAGTGTTGCAGTCATTTCAGGCTCTGTAGTAGCTGACATATATAGTGTTGCAGTCATTTCAGGCTCTGTAGTAGCTGACATATATAGTGTTGCAGTCATTTCAGGCTCTGTAGTAGCTGACATATATAGTGTTGCAGTCATTTCAGGCTCTGTAGTAGCTGACATATATAGTGTTGCAGTCATTTCAGGCTCTGTAGTAGCTGACATATATAGTGTTGCAGTCATTTCAGGCTCTGTAGTAGCTGACATATATAGTGTAGCAGTCATTTCAGGCTCTGTAGTAGCTGACATATATAGTGTAGCAGTCATTTCAGGCTCTGTAGTAGCTGACATATATAGTGTTGCAGTCATTTCAGGCTCTGTAGTAGCTGACATATATAGTGTTGCAGTCATTTCAGGCTCTGTAGTAGCTGACATATATAGTGTTGCAGTCATTTCAGGCTCTGTAGTAGCTGACATATATAGTGTAGCAGTCATTTCAGGCTCTGTAGTAGCTGACATATATAGCGTAGCAGTCATTTCAGGCTCTGTAGTAGCTGACATATATAGCGTTGCAGTCATTTCAGGCTCTGTAGTAGCTGACATATATAGTGTTGCAGTCATTTCAGGCTCTGTAGTAGCTGACATATATAGTGTTGCAGTCATTTCAGGCTCTGTAGTAGCTGACATATATAGTGTTGCAGTCATTTCAGGCTCTGTAGTAGCTGACATATATAGTGTTGCAGTCATTTCAGGCTCTGTAGTAGCTGACATATATAGTGTTGCAGTCATTTCAGGCTCTGTAGTAGCTGACATATATAGTGTTGCAGTCATTTCAGGCTCTGTAGTAGCTGACATATATAGTTTTGCAGTCATTTCAGGCTCTGTAGTAGCTGACATATATAGTGTTGCAGTCATTTCAGGCTCTGTAGTAGCTGACATATATAGTGTTGCAGTCATTTCAGGCTCTGTAGTAGCTGACATATATAGTGTTGCAGTCATTTCAGGCTCTGTAGTAGCTGACATATATAGTGTTGCAGTCATTTCAGGCTCTGTAGTAGCTGACATATATAGTGTTGCAGTCATTTCAGGCTCTGTAGTAGCTGACATATATAGTGTTGCAGTCATTTCAGGCTCTGTAGTAGCTGCCATATATAGTGTTGCAGTCATTTCAGGCTCTGTAGTAGCTGACATATATAGTGTTGCAGTCATTTCAGGCTCTGTAGTAGCTGACATATATAGTGTTGTGTCATCCTCATGCATAGACACACTGGCTTCACTCAAAAGTATGTCAACTGCTCGGCCTCCGACCACAAGGCACTACAGAGTGTTGTAACGGCTTTCTATAGTTCAAAACTCAACATGAACATAATACAAAACAATAAACGTTGCAAAACCGAAACAGTCCTAACTGGTGCAGAAAACACTAAGACAGGAAACACAAAAGAACTATGATCAGAACGTGACAAGTGTAGTGCGTACGGCCCAGTACATCACTGTTACCAGGCTTCCTGCCATCCAGGACCTCTATACCAGGCGGTGTCAGAGGAAGGCCCAGTACATCACTGTTACCAGGCTTCCTGCCATCCAGGACCTCTATACCAGGCGGTGTCAGAGGAAGGCCCAGTACATCACTGTTACCAGGCTTCCTGCCGTCCAGGACCTCTATACCAGGCGGTGTCAGAGGAAGGCCCAGTACATCACTGTTACCAGGCTTCCTGCCATCCAGGACCTCTATACCAGGCGGTGTCAGAGGAAGGCCCAGTACATCACTGTTACCAGGCTTCCTGCCATCCAGGACCTCTATACCAGGCGGTGTCAGAGGAAGGCCCAGTACATCACTGTTACCAGGCTTCCTGCCATCCAGGACCTCTATACCAGGTGGTGTCAGAGGAAGGCCCTAAAAGTTGTCAAAGACTCCAGCCACCCTAGTTGTAGACTGTTCTCTCTGCTACGGTACCAGAGTGCATTGTATCTGGTCAAACAAGTTTACTAAGGGTTGGTACAGGCTGATTGGTCTAAAAGTTTACTAAGGGTTGGTAACAGGCTGATTGGTCTAAAAGTTTACTAAGTAGTAGGCCCGAGGCAACACACCTAGTAGGCCTGAGGAAACAACACCTAGTAGGCCTGAGGCAACACACCTAGTAGGCCTGAGACAACACACCCTAGTAGGCCTGAGGCAACACACCTAGTAGGCCTGAGGCAACACACCTAGTAGGCCTGAGGCAACACACCTAGTAGGCCTGAGGCAACACACCTAGTAGGCCTGAGGCAACACATCTAGTAGGCCTGAGGCAACACACCTAGTAGGCCTGAGGCAACACACCTAGTAGGCCTGAGGCAACACATAGAGAGAGAGAGAGAGAGAGAGAGAGAGAGAGAGAGAGAGAGAGAGAGAGAGAGAGAGAGAGAGAGAGAGAGAGAGAGGAGAGAGGGGGGGGGGGGGGAGGGGGAGGATAGAGAGAGAGAAAGGATAGAGAGAGAGAGAGAGAGAGAGAGAGAGAGAGAGAGAGAGAGAGAGAGAGAGAGAGAGAGAGAGGAAGGATAGAGAGAGAGAGAGAGAGAGAGAGAGAGAGAGATAAGGTGAAAAACAGAGAGATGGGGAAGGAGAGAAGAAGAGGAGAGAGAAAAAGAGATCAAGGAGAGAGAGAGAGAGAGATAAGGGTGAAACAGAGAGAAAGGGGGAAGAGTGTGAACATGAGAGAGAAGAGGCGTTCTCTACAGAAAGAGGTAGAGGAGAGGAGAGCAAAATAGTTGTTTTCTATCTCCGTGTGGCTCACACTGAGTGTTATCTCACCAAAAGAGAGGGAATATTTTATTTATTTTTCTTCTGTTCATGTTATCACCACTGATCAAACAGAATAAAAACCTTGTTAAACTTGGGTATTCTTCAATCTGAACTCAACAGTAAAACAGATTTAATCTCAGACTTATTCTTCTTGTGGGACTAGTTTTATTAGGATCCTACTAGTTGTCATAATACCAGTCTGTCTCTGAGATGGGGTCCAGAACTCTTCTACTTGTTCTGGGTGAGTATAACCTTGTATATCTTTGGAACTTGACTATCTTGTGTGTGTGTGTGTGTGTGTGTGTGTGTGTGTGTGTGTGTGTGTGTGTGTGTGTGTGTGTGTGTGTGTGTGTGTGTGTGTGTGTGTGTGTGTGTGTGTGTGTGTGTGTGTGTGTGTGTGTGTGTGTGTGTGTGTTTGCGTGTGTGTGTGTGTGTGACAAATAAATAGAAAGGTGGTATTTCATAAATCATTGTCAGTTATAGTTGAATGGCTAATGAATATTCCAACCATTTACCAACCATGAACCAACCATTTACCAACCATGGATATAGAATGAATGTTACAACCCTATCTAAGACATGTATAAACTACAAGACTATCTACAATTATATACTGAAAAAACACGATCCAGAGCATCCCAAACATGCTCAATGAGTGACATGCCTGGTGAGTATGCAGGCCATGGTAGTTTCTTGACAGTTTTAGTGTGTTTAGACAGTGTTAATACTGTAGTGTGTATATTGTGTAGTGTGTATTTTAGTGTGTATACTGTAGTGCATTCAGAAAGTATTCAGACCCCTTGACTTTTTCCATCATTTGTTTTGTTACAGCCTAACTATAAAATGGAATGAATAATTTGTTCCCCCTTGTCAATCTACACACAATACCCCATAACGACAAGGCTAAAAATAAAAAATAAACGTTTTTTTTTTGCAAATGCTTTAAAAGTGAAACACATAAATACCTTATTTAAATAAGTATTCAGACCCTTTGCTATGAGACTCAAAATTGAGCTCCGATGCATCCTGTTTCCATTGATCATCCTTGAGGTGACTGAGCAATAGTGGAAAAAGGGCCTTGGTCAGGGAGGTGACCATGAACCCGATGGTCACTCTGACAGAGTTCCTCTGTGGAGATGGGAGAATCTTCCAGAAGGACAAATATCTCTGCAGCGCTCCACCAATCGGGACTTCATGGTAGAGTGGCCAGATGGAAGCCACTCCTGAGCAAAAGGCACATGACAGCCCATTGGAGTTTGCCAAAATGCACCTTAAGACTCTCAGATATTGAGGAACAAGATTCTCTGGTCTGGTGAAACCAAGCTTGGACTCTTTGGCCTGAATGCCAAGCATCACGTCTGGAGGAAAACTGGCACCATCCCTAAGGTGAAGCATGGTGGTGGCAGCATCATGCTGTGGGGATGTTGTTCAGTGGCAGGGACTGGGAGACTAGTCAGTATCAAGGATAAGATGAATGGAGCAAAGTACAGATAGATCCTTGATGAAAACCTGCTCCAGAGTGCATAGAATCTCAGACTGGGGCGAAGGTTCACCTTCCAACAGGACAACAACATTAAGCACACAGCCAAGACAATGCAAGAGTGGCCTTGGGACAAGTCTCTGAATGTCCTTGAGTGACCCAGCCAGAGCCTGGACTTAAACTCGATCGAACATCTCTGGAGAGAACTGAAAACAGCTGTGCAGCAAAGCAGAAACTCCCCAAATACAGGTGTGCTAAGCTTGTAGTGTCATATCCAAGAAGACTCAAGGCTGTAATCACTGCCAAAGGTGCTTCAACACATTACTGAGTAAAGGGTTTGAATACTTATGATAATGTGATATATTTTGTTGTTGATGTAAATAAATGCTATAACATTCTAGAAACCTGTTTTGTGCTTTGTCATAATGGGGTATTGTGGGTAGATTGATGAGATTTTCATTTTTATTTAATCGACTGTAGAATAAGGCTGTAATGGAACAAAATATAGAAAATGTCAAGAGGTCTGAATACAAAATATAGACAGTTTAAGTGTGTATAGACAGTTTTAGTGTGTATAGACAGTTTTAGTGTTTATAGACAGTTTTAGTGTGTGTAGACAGTTTTAGTGTGTATAGACAGTTTTAGTGTTTATAGACAGGTTTAGTGTGTGTAGACAGTTTTAGTGTGTGTAGACAGTTTTAGTGTTTATAGACAGGTTTAGTGTTTATAGACAGTTTTAGTGTTTATAGACAGTTTTAGTGTTTATAGACAGTTTTAGTGTGTATAGACAGTTTAAGTGTATATAGACAGTTTAAGTGTGTATAGACAGTTTTAGTGTTTATAGACAGTTTTAGTGTGTATAGACAGTTTTAGTGTTTATAGACAGTTTTAGTGTGTATAGACAGTTTTAGTGTATATAGACAGTTTTAGTGTGTATAGACA
This sequence comes from Oncorhynchus kisutch, assembly GCF_002021735.2. NCBI lineage: Eukaryota > Metazoa > Chordata > Actinopteri > Salmoniformes > Salmonidae > Oncorhynchus > Oncorhynchus kisutch. The sequence goes on from NW_022263252.1 coordinate 14,018, forward strand.
GTTTAAGTGTATATAGACAGTTTAAGTGTGTATAGACAGTTTTAGTGTTTATAGACAGTTTTAGTGTTTATAGACAGTTTTAGTGTGTATAGACAGTTTAAGTGTATATAGACAGTTTAAGTGTGTATAGACAGTTTTAGTGTGTATAGACAGTTTTAGTGTGTATAGACAGTTTAAGTGTGTATAGACAGTTTTAGTGTATATAGACAGTTTAAGTGTGTATAGACAGTTTTAGTGTATATAGACAGTTTAAGTGTGTATAGACAGTTTAAGTGTATATAGACAGTTTAAGTGTGTATAGACAGTTTAAGTGTATATAGACAGTTTTAGTGTATATAGACAGTTTTAGTGTTTATAGACAGTTTTAGTGTGTATAGACAGTTTTAGTGTGTATAGACAGTTTTAGTGTATATAGACAGTTTAAGTGTGTATAGACAGTTTTAGTGTATATAGACAGTTTAAGTGTGTATAGACAGTTTTAGTGTATATAGACAGTTTAAGTGTGTATAGACAGTTTTAGTGTATATAGACAGTTTAAGTGTGTATAGACAGTTTTAGTGTATATAGACAGTTTAAGTGTGTATAGACAGTTTTAGTGTTTATAGACAGGTTTAGTGTGTGTAGACAGTTTGAGTGTGTGTAGACAGTTTTAGTGTGTATAGACAGTTTTAGTGTTTATAGACAGGTTTAGTGTGTGTAGACAGTTTGAGTGTGTGTAGACAGTTTTAGTGTGTATAGACAGTTTAAGTGTGTATAGACAGGTTTAGTGTGTATAGACAGTTTGGCAGTTCTCAGACGTCAGCTTGTGTTATGTTATACTAGGCTTTGGTATGTAGTTTTATGTTATATGTTAAGATTAGATAACATCATAATATACGTTAGCTACTATGTTATGTTATGCTATAAGTTAGTATATGTTATTGTATGTGTCACTATACTGTATTTAAGGTACGTTCAGGTAGTTATGTTATGGATGTTATGGATGTAGTTCTATGTTCAGGTAGTTATGTTATGGATGTTATGGATGTAGTTCTATGTTCAGGTAGTTGTGTTATGGATGTTATAGATGTAGTACTATGTTCAGGTAGTTATGTTATGGATGTTATGGATGTAGTACTTTGTTCAGGTAGTTGTGTTATAGATGTTATGGATGTAGTTCTATGTTCAGGTAGTTGTGTTATGGATGTTATGGATGTAGTACTTTGTTCAGGTAGTTGTGTTATAGATGTTATAGATGTAGTTCTATGTTCAGGTAGTTGTGTTATGGATGTTATGGATGTAGTACTTTGTTCAGGTAGTTATGTTATAGATGTTATGGATGTAGTACTATGTTCAGGTAGTTATGTTATAGATGTTATGGATGTAGTTCTATGTTCAGGTTGTTATGTTATGGATGTAGTTCTATGTTCAGGTAGTTATGTTATGGATGTTATGGATGTAGTTCCATGTTCAGGTAGTTGTGTTATGGATGTTATGGATGTAGTACTATGTTCAGGATATGTTCTGTTATTTATTACTGTCAGAATATCACTGTTTCCAGGAAGCAACACAGTAACAAGACTGACGCTAGTTGGCTATTTGGAGAGTCCCTGAATGAGTCAGAGCTGGGTTCAAATACTACTCGATATATATTGCAAACAGTTCATCTGGGCTTTATTGAGTTTGCCTTGCGTAATTGAACCAATAGAATAGTGTCTACAGTACAAACCCTGCCCATACAGCACTTCAGACAGGCTAGAAATGAAAGGATCTGAAATATTTTAAATAGTATTTGAACCCAGGTCTGATACGAGGACAGATTTCTCTACTTCTTTGCCTTGACTGAGTGAGCATAGCCTTGCTATTGAGAAAGACCGCCAAAAGCAGACCTGGCTCTCAAAAGAAGACAGGCTATGTGCACACTGCCCACAAAATTAGGTGGAAACTGAGCTGCACTTCCTAACCTCCTGCCCAATGTATGACCATATTAGAGACACATATTTCAGACAGACAGACAGACAGACAGACAGACAGACAGACAGACAGACAGACAGACAGACAGACAGACAGACAGACAGACAGACAGACAGACAGACAGACAGACAGACAGACAGACAGACAGACAGACAGACAGACAGACAGACAGACAGACAGACAGACAGACAGACAGACAGACAGACAGACAGACAGACAGACAGACAGACAGAATGTGCTCAACAAGTCACATAACAATTTGGAAGGACTCACTCTGTGAAGGATTCGTTATGTGTTCAGTGATAGTGATATCTATACATGTTACATGGACTCATTGTGTTCAGTGATAGTGATATCTATACATGTTACATGGACTCACTGTGTTCAGTGATAGTGATACTTATACATGTTACATGGACTCGTTATGTGTTCTGTGATAGTGATATCTATACATGTTACATGGACTCACTGTGTTCAGTGATAGTGATATCTATACATGTTACATGGACTCACTGTGTTCAGTGATAGTGATACCTATACATGTTACATGGACTCACTGTGTTCAGTGATAGTGATATCTATACATGTTACATGGACTCACTGTGTTCAGTGATAGTGATACCTATACATGTTAAAAGGACTCACTCTGTGTTCTCTGGAACAGAGTGCCATTTGGGATGAACAAATAATAACTCTCTCTGTCTCTCTGTCTCTCTGTCTCTCTCTGTCTCTCTGTCTCTCTGTCTCTCTGTCTCTCTCTGTCTCTCTGTCTCTCTGTCTCTCTCTGTCTCTCTGTCTCTCTGTCTCTCTGTCTCTCTCTGTCTCTCTGTCTCTCTGTCTCTCTGTCTCTCTGTCTCTCTGTCTCTCTGTGTCTCTCTGTCTCTCTGTCTCTCTGTCTCTCTCTGTCTCTCTGTCTCTCTGTCTCTCTGTCTCTCTCTGTCTCTCTCTGTCTCTCTGTCTCTCTGTCTCTCTGTCTCTCTGTCTCTCTGTCTCTCTGTCTCTCTGTGTCTCTCTCTGTCTCTCTGTCTCTCTCTGTCTCTCTGTCTCTCTCTGTCTCTCTGTCTCTCTCTGTCTCTCTGTCTCTCTGTCTCTCTCTGTCTCTCTGTCTCTCTGTCTCTCTGTCTCTCTCTCTGTCTCTCTCTGTCTCTCTGTCTCTCTGTCTCTCTGTCTCTCTGTCTCTCTGTCTCTCTGTCTCTCTGTCTCTCTGTCTGTCTCTCTCTGTCTCTCTGTCTCTCTGTCTCTCTGTCTCTCTCTGTCTCTCTGTCTCTCTCTGTCTCTCTGTCTCTCTCTGTCTCTCTGTCTCTCTGTCTCTCTGTCTCTGTCTCTCTGTCTCTCTCTGTCTCTCTGTCTCTCTCTGTCTCTCTCTGTCTCCCTGTGTCTCCTCACAGGTCTTAATTTCAGTCTGCTGGGGAACCTAGAGGCCAGATATTGTCCCTGGGGCTACACAGCCAAAGGGAGTCAACAATGTGGTGATATGGATGAGTGTAAAGAGTGGGACAGTAACCCACCCTGTGGAAGTAATGCCGCATGTTACAACACACAGGGGAGCTTCTACTGTCAGTGTCTACCTGGGTTCAGATCCACAACGACTGTCCAGTTTACTGCTCTCACTGGGGAGTGTAAGGGTGAGGATTATAGTGTGTGTGTGTGTGTACGTGAATATTACATGTCAAGGTAACAAACCATTACTTGGTCTTATCTGTGCAGTACTGAGAGTTTGTAGACCATGTTAATGATCATCAACTGTGTGTGGGTGTGCGGGGGGGGGGGGGGGGGGGGGGGGGGGGGGTCAGGGAATAATGATATTATTCTATATAAATTGTGTTAAATTAGCTGTGTCAGTTCTGGAATACACACTGTCTTGAGGTCCTGGAGGAGAGATTATGGAATCACTGGAGGAGAGGTTAGGGATTCACTGGAGGAGGGATTATGGAATCACTGGAGGAGAGGTTAGGGAGGTAAAGCTCCGCCTTATCTCAGCTCACTGGTCGCAATGGCAACACCCATCCGTAGCACGCGCTCCAGCAGGTATATCTCACTGATCATCCCTAAAGCAAACACCTCATTTGGCCGCCTTTCGTTCCAGTACTCTGCTGCCTGTGACTGGAACGAATTGCAAAAATCGCTGAAGTTGGAGACTTTTATCTCCCTCACCAACTTCAAACATCAGCTATCTGAGCAGCTAACCGATCGCTGCAGCTGTACATAGTCTATTGGTAAATAGCCCACCCATTTTCACCTACCTCATCCCCATACTGTTTTTATTTATTTACTTTTCTGCTCTTTTGCACACCAATATCTCTACCTGTACATGACCATCTGATCATTTATCACTCCAGTGTTAATCTGCAAAATTGTTATTATTCGCCTACCTCCTCATGCCTTTTGCACACATTGTATATAGACTCCCCCTTTGTTTTCTACTGTGTTATTGACTTGTAAATTGTTTACTCCATGTGTAACTCTGTGTTGTCTGCTCACACTGCTATGCTTTATCTTGGCCAGGTCGCAGTTGCAAATGAGAACTTGTTCTCAACTAGCCTACCTGGTTAAATAAAGGTGTTCTCAACTAGACTACCTGGTTAAATAAAGGTGTTCTCAACTAGCCTACCTGCTTAAATAAAGGTGTTCTCAACTAGCCTACCTGGTTAAATAAAGGTGTTCTCAACTAGACTACCTGGTTAAATCAAGGTGAAATAAATAAAATAAATCAAAAAAGGGATTCACTGGAGGAGAGATTATGGAATCACTGGAGGACAGATTCACTGGAGGAGAGATTATGGAATCACTGGAGGAGAGGTTATTGAATCACTGGAGGAGAGGTTAGGGAATCACTGGAGGAGAGGTTAGGGAATCACTGGAGGAGAGGTTAGGGATTCACTGGAGGAGAGATTATGGAATCACTGGAGGAGAGATTATGGAACCACTGGAGGAGAGGTTAGGGAATCACTGGAGGAGAGATTAGGGAATCACTGGAGGAGAGGTTAGGGAATCACTGGAGGAGAGGCTAGGGATTCACTGGAGGAGAGGTTAGGGAGTCACTGGAGGAGAGGTTAGGGATTCACTGGAGGAGAGGTTATCACTGGAGGAGAGGTTAAGGATTCACTGGAGGAGAGGTTATCACTGGAGGAGAGATTTTGTAATCACTGGAGGACAGGTTATGGATTCACTGCGCTATCACCATGTTTCCATCTCTCTACAGACCTCGATGAGTGTCAGGGGAAAGTACAGCTTTGTACCAGCAACACCATTTGCCTCAACACCATCGGGAGCTTCAACTGCCAATGCAAACCTGGTTTCAAATTCTCTGCTTATGCTGGGCACTGTGAAGGTTAGTCCAACATGAGGGCATCATTGTATGTTTGTCTTCTCTTGAATGAATGATTGACTGCTTCAGCTGGAAACATCACTACATACTGTGTATATTTTGTGTATGATCAAGGACAAAACAGAGTGAAACCCTCTTTCCTACACCCCTTCTCTCTCTCTCTCTCTCCCCCCTCTCTCCCTATATCTCTCTTCCTATCTCCCTCTCCCCTCTCCCCATTCTCTCAGTCTTACCCTCTCTCTCTCTCTCTCCCTCCTCTCTCCCTATATCTCTCTTCCTATCTCCCTCTCCCCCTCTCCCCATTCTCTCTCTCTTACCCTCTCTCTCTCTCTCTCTCTCTCTCTCCCCCCTCTCTCCCTATATCTCTCTTCCTATCTCCCTCTCCCCCTCTCCCCATTCTCTCTCTCTTACCCTCTCTCTTTGTCTCTGTCTCTCTCTTTCTTTCTCTCATTATCTCTGTATTTATCTCTGGTCCTCTTGTAGACATCAATGAGTGTAGCGACAGCAACAGCTATGAATGCCACGTTATCAGCTACTGTACAAAAACCATGATATTATTCTATGTAAGTTGTGTCAATGTGATTATGTGTATTTACATATTCATGTAGAGGAAACAGCAACAGCCGAGTGAGAGGCTCAGGTCTCAGTTTAGATTGTCTGTGCGTGTTTGTGTGCTTGTCTGTATGTGTGAATCCTACATGTCAAGGAAACAAAACGTTACTTTGCATTATCTTCTCTGTTCTGTGCCATATTTGTAGAGCGGTGATTCCCCAACTTCTCCTCTAGAAAAACAGAAAGTCCTCTTCTTTGAAGTATTCCACAACTAGCACAGCTGATTCTAATGGTCACCTGATCATCAAGCCTTTCATTTGTTAAATCAGCTACATTAGTTACATCAAATACGTGGAGAGGATAAGGAGAGGTTAGGGAATCACTGGGGGAAAGGTTAGGGAATCACTGGGGGAGAGGTTAGGGAATCACTGGGTGAGAGGTTAGGGAATCACTGGAGGAGAGGTTAGGGAATCACTGGAGGAGAGGTTAGGGAATCACTGGAGGAGAGGTTAGGGAATCACTGGAGGAGAGGTTAGGGAATCACTGGGGGAGAGGTTAGGGAATCACTGGGGGAGAGGTTAGGGAATCACTGGAGGAGAGGTTAGGTAATCACTTGAAGAGAGATTAGGGAATCACTGGAAGAGAGGTTAGGGAATCACTGGAGGAGAGGTTAGGGAGTCACTGGAAGGAGAGGTTAAGGAATCACTGAATGAGAGGTTAGGGAGTCACTGGATGAGAGGTTGGGGAATCACTGGAGGAGAGGTTAGGGTGTCACTGGAGGAGAGGTTAGGGTGTCACTGGAGGAGAGGTTAGGGAGTCACTGGAGGAGAAGTTATGGAGTCACTGCCCTATCAACATGTTTCCTTCTCTCTTCAGACCTCGATGAGTGCCAGGAGACACCTCAGGTTTGTGGCAGCAACACCAGTTGCCTCAACACCTTCGGGAGCTACCACTGCCAGTGCCAACCTGGGTTCAGATTCTCTAATCACACTTTGATGGTGAGTTCTGTTGATTGATTGATTGATTGATTGACTGCTTTAGCTTGAGACATCACTACATACTGTACATATGTATGTATGGGCAGAGTTAATAGAGTCCATAAAGACTATAGCATTTATGTTTATATAGACTATTGAGAATATGGATTCAAAGGGACTGAAGATGCCTTAGTGACAATAGATACTAAAGAGACTATAGGGACAATAGCTACTAAGGCAACCACTGAGACTAAAGCATTTATGTTTCTATAGACTATTGAGACTATCGATACTGAGGGACTATAGATACTAAAGAGACTATAGGGACAATAGCTACTAAGGAATCCACTGAGACTAAAGCATTTATGTTTCTATAGACTATTGAGACTATCGATACTGAGGGACTATAGATACTAAAGAGACTATAGAGACTGTAGAGGAACCGCAGAAGAAGGTAACGACAAGAGAATGGTTGAAGATGCATAAGGAGTAACCCGAGGGGATTCCTGGGTGTGTTGGGGAATAGTACTAAGGGAATGTGGATATGAGTGTTGAAATGACAGGTTAAGATGATTGACATTTGGATATTAAGAGATTGAAATGTGGATATTAACACATCGATATTTGGAAAATAATTGGTAAGCTGAAGTATTGAATTTGGGATAATAAGAGATATTATTTGTACTGAGTGAATGAGAGCTTTCAGGGGTATTAATATTGGTTTGAAATAGGTGTGTGTATGAATGAATAACTCAACCAGTTCTGTCCACTGGTTTGAAAGAGGTGTGTGTATGAATGAATACCCCAACCACTTCTGTCCACTGGTTTGAAAGAGGTGTGTGTCTGAATGAATACCCCAACCAGTTCCAGCCACTGGTTTGAAAGAGGTGTGTGTCTGAATGAATACCCCAACCAGTTCTGTCCACTGGTTTGAAAGAGGTGTGTATCTGAATGAATACACCAACCAGTACTGTCCACTGGTTTGAAAGAGGTGTGTGTATGAATGAATACCCCAACCAGTTCTGTCCACCGATTTGAAAGAGGTGTGTGTATGAATGAATACCCCAACCAGTTCTGTCCACTGGTTTGAAAGAGGTGTGTATCTGAATGAATACCCCAACCAGTTCTGTCCACTGGTTTGAAAGAGGTGTGTATCTGAATGAATACCCCAACCAGTTCTGTCCACTGGTTTGAAAGAGGTGTGTGTATGAATGAATACCCCAACCAGTTCTGTCCACTGGTTTGAAAGAGGTGTGTGTATGAATGAATACCCCAACCAGTTCTGTCCACTGGTTTGAAAGAGGTGTGTGTCTGAATGAATACCCCAACCAGTTCTGTACACTGGTTTGAAAGAGGTGTGTGTTTGAATGAATAACTCAACCAGTTCTGTCCACTGGTTTGAAAGAGGTGTGTGTCTGAATTAATACCCCAACCAAATCTGTGAGCTGAGTTTTTAACATTATATAGGGATTCTGCATGATGTGAAGATATGAAAAGAGAGAGTACTATTACCAAATATACTGTATGAATATTATACTCAGGTACTAGAGATGTGATGATGTAACAATGTATGTAGAGTATAATGGTTTACTAGAGATGTGATGATGTAACAATGTATGTAGAGTATAATGGTTTACTAGAGATGTGATGATGTAACAATGTATGTAGAGTATAATGGTTTACTAGAGATGTGATGATGTAACAATGTAGGTAGAGTATAATGTGTTACTAGAGATGTGATGATGTAACAATGTATGTGGAGTATAATGGTTTACTAGAGATGTGATGATGTAACAATGTATGTAGAGTATAATGTGGTACTAGAGATGTGATGATGTAAATATGTATGTAGAGTATAATGGTTTACTAGAGATGTGATGATGTAACAATGTATGTAGAGTATGATGGTTTACTAGAGATGTGATGATGTAACAATGTATGTAGAGTATAATGGTTTACTAGAGATGTGATGATGTAACAATGTATGTAGAGTATAATGTGTTACTAGAGATTTGTTAATGTAATATGTTGTTAGTGGCTTTCAGAGAGCACTTTAATAATGTGGTGTCTTAGTATTTTGAAGTGTTTTGAATACAAGGTCATACGAGGAAAAGAGGAATTGAGACTCATCATATTAGAGGCTGTCATCTGTTGTTTGGGTTAAAGATAAGCTTCCTGTGGACAAATAGATAAGCTGCCAGTGAAAATGAACAGAACTCACTGAACTCAAACAGGCTGTAAGGGACATTTGGGACAGAAAGAGTAGACAGTACAAGTCAAAAGTTAGGACACGCCTACTCATTCAAGGGTTTTCTTTATTTGAACTATTTTCTACTATCAAATAACACATATGGAATCATGTAGTAACCAAAAAAGTGTAAAATAAATTTAAGTAGCCGCCCTTGCGTTGATGACAGCTTTGCACACTCTTGGCATTATCTCAAACAGCTTCATGAGGTAGTCACCTGGAATGCATTTCAATTAACAGGTTTGCTTTGTTAAAAGTTCATTTGAAGAGGCAGGGGTGGTATACAGAATATAGCCTTATTTGGTAAAAGACCAAGTCCACATTATGGCAAGAACAGCTCAAATAAACAAAGAGAAACGTCAGTCCATCATTACTTTAAGCCGTGAAGGTCAGTCAATGTGGAACATTTCAAGAACTTACTTTAAGCCATGAAGGTCAGTCAATGTGGAACATTTCAAGAACTTACTTTTAGCCATGAATGTCAGTCAATGTGGAACATTTCAAGAACTTTAAAAGTTTCATCAAGTGCAGTCACAACAAACATCAAGCACTATGATGAAACTGTCTCTCATGAGGACCGCCACAGGAAAGGAAGACCCAGAGTCACCTCTGCTGCAGAGGATCAGTATTATAGTTACCAGCCTCAGCGATTGCAGCCCAATTAAATGCTTCACAGAGTTCAAATAACAGACTCATCTCAACATCAACTGTTCAGAGGAGACTGCATGAATCAGGCCTTCATGGTCAAATTACTGCAAAGAAACCACTACTAAATGACTCCAATAATAAGAAGAGATTTGCTTGCACCAAGAAACACAAGAAATAGTCATTAAACCGATGAAAATTTGCCCTTTGGTCTGATGAGTCCAAATGTGAGTTTTTTGGTTCCAACCGCCGTGTCGTTGTGAGACACAGAGTAGGTGAACTGATGATCTCCGCATGTGTGGTTCCCACCGTGAAGCATGGAGGAGGAGGTGTAATGGTGTGGGGGTGCTTTGCTGGTGACACGGTCTGTGTTTTATTTAGAATTCAAGGCACACTTAACCAGCATGGCTACCACAGCATTCTGCAGCGATACGCCATCCAATCTGGTTTGCACTTAGTGGGACTATCATTTGTTTTTCAACAGGACAATGACCCAACACACCTCCAGGCTGTGTAAGGGCTGTTTTACCAAGAAGGAAAGTGACAGAGTGCTGCATCCGATGACCTGGCCTCCACAATCACCCGACCTCAAACCCAATATACATGGTTTGGGATGAGTTGGACTGCATAGTGAACGAAAAGCAGCCAACATATGCTCAGCATATGTGGGAACTCCTTCAAGACTTTTGGAAAAGCATTCGAGGTGAAGCTGGTTTAGAGAATGCCAAGAGTGTGCAAAGCTGTCATGAAGGCAACGGGGGGCTACTTTGAAGAATCTAAAACATAGATTATATTTTGGTTTGTTTAAAACTTTTTTAGTTACTACATGATTCCATATGTGTTATATTCATAGTTTTGATGTCTTCACTGTTATTTTATAATGTTGAAAATAGTAAAATAAAGAAAAACCCTTGAATGAGTAGGTGTGTCTACACCTGCATTGCTTGCTGTTTGGGGTTTTAGGCTGGGTTTCTGTACAGCACTTTGAGATATCAGCTGATGTACGAAGGGCTATATAAATAAATTTGATTTGATTTGATTTGATTTGTCCAATCTGTGGACTGGTTCTGCATGTCAATGCAACAGGTTCAAAATGATTAGATTACAAGAAAGGAGCTGGGATTGTTTACTTTAGAAGGTGCCTATTCTACTTAATGGGACACTGTATCATCTGAAGTGTCTGAAGTATGATTCTGTTTAATGGGACACTGTATCATCTGAAGTGTCTGAAGTATGATTCTGTTTAATGGGACACTGTATCATCTGAAGTGTCTGAAGTATGATTCTGTTTACACATGGTTTCATCAAGACTTCTTGCCCAAGATGCAATAAACTCGATTAAGATGAAGACTTTTAGCACTAATTATTAGATTAAGATGAAGACTTTTAGCACTAATTATTAGATTAAGATGAAGACTTTTAGCACTAATTAAGATGTAGCATAGTGAAAACTAAGTATATGTTTATTTTCTTTCTTCCAGGACTGATGGAAATTCCACTATCAAGTTTTCTGATGAGTTTACCAATGATTTTGTCACGTCTGCTCCTGCTCCCCCTCTCTGACGCTCGAGGTTGCCAGACGGCTCATCATTACTCACACCTCTCCCATCGTTACGCGCCCCAGCGCTTCATCGGACTCACCTGGACTCCATCACGGCATTGATTATCTACCCTATATCTGTCACCCCCTCCAGTTAATTTTCCGCGTCTGCATTGATGTTGTTTTGTTTCTCCTGTCCAGACGCTGTTCCTGTTTTTCGTGTCTGTTAATCCATTAAATATTCATACCCTGTACTTACTTCTCATCTCCCAGCGTCTGGCATCACAGAGCCATTACAGATTGTGTACATTTCCTTTTTAAAGACTTGCTGAGGCATTTATCAGTTAGTGACACTGTTGTAATATACAGTATAAAGATACCTGGATCAGGCTGTTTTTTAATAGATTTTTATTGAACCTTTATTTAACTGGACAAGTCAGTTAATTAAAAACAAATTTGATTTACCATGATGCCCTAGGAACAGTGGGTTAACTGCCTTGTTCAGAGGCAGAACGACATATATGTTTTTCTTCCAGCTCTGGGGATTCGATCTAGCAACCATTCGGTTATTGTCCCAATGCTCTAACCACTAGGCTACTGCCGCCCCTTAGGATACCTATCTCCCTGCTGTTAACCTCTCTTGGGTAGGGGGCAGTATTTTCACCTCCGGATGAAAAGCGTGCCCAAAGTAAATTGCCTGTTACTCAGGCCCAGAATTTCGCATATGCATATAATTAGTAGATTCGGATAGAAAACACTCTAAAGTTTCCAAAACGTTTAAAATAATATGCCTATGAGAATAACAGAACTGATATGACAGGCGAAAACCTGAGACAAATTCATCCAGGAAGTGGAATTGTTTTCATGTGGCTGTTTTTCAACTCAATACCAATAGAGAATCCAATGGGTTAGGAATCATATTGCAGTTCCTATGGCTTCCACTAGATGTCAACAGTCTTTGTCCGGTTTAAATATTATTGATTATAAATACAATTAACAACCTGAGGATTAATTATAAGTGTAACTGGGAGTCTCTGAGTGCAACCATATGAAGATCATCAAAGGTAAGTGATTCATTTTATCGCTATTTCTGACTTTAGTGACTCCTCGACTTGGCTGGTAAATGATTGTATGCTTTTTTTTTACACGGGGCGCTGTCCTCAGATAATCACATGGTATGCTTTCACCGTAAAGCCTTTTTGAAATTTGACACAGCGGCTGGATTAACAAGAAGTTAATCTTTAAGGGAGATCCCTCATTATTTGTTTGTACAAATGTTGCACAAAGGGAAATTGTCCTGTTAATCCAACCACGGTGTCAGATTTCTAAAATGCTTTTCGGCAAAAGCATACCTAGCCCAGAACATACCTAGCCTAGATCATAGCCCAGTTGACAAATTATTCCAAACAGTAACCAGCCAAGCAGAAGCGTTACAAAACTCAGAAATGGAGATAAAATTAATCCCTTACCTTTGATGATCTTCATATGGTGGCAATCAGAAGACATTCATTTACTCAATAAATGTTCATTTTGTTCAATAAAGTCTCTTTACATCCAAAAACCTCAGTTTTGTTCGCACGTTTTCTTCAGTAATCCACAGGCTCAAACGCAGTCAAAACAGGCAGACAAAAAAATGATATCCTTAAAGTACATAGAAACATGTCAAACGATGTTTATATTCAATCCTCAGGTTGTTTTTGGCCTAAATGATCTATACATTTTCAACCGGACAATAACATTGTCAATATAAAAGGTAAACAAGAAATGCGCTCTCTCGGGATTGTGCATGAAAAAGCTCTGCGACACGGTAGTGTCCACTCATTCAGACTGGTCTTACTCCCTCATTTATAAGAATACAAGCCTGAAACGATTTCTAAAGACTGTTGACATCTAGTGGAAGACATAGGATCTGCAAATTGAGTCCTAAATCAATGGATACTGTAATGGCATTGAATAGAAAACTACAAAATCCCCCCCCCCCAAAAAGACTTCCTGAATGGATTTTTCTCAGATTTTCGCCTGTTAAATCAGTTCTGTTTTACTCACAGACACGATTTTAACAGTTTTGGAAACTTTAGAGTATTTTCTATCCAAATCTACCAAATCTACCAGTTATATGCATATCATATCTTCTGGTCCCGAGTAGCAGGCTGTTTAATTATGGGCATGCTTTTCATCCAAAATTCTGAATGCTTCCTCCTACTCTAGAGAGATTAAGAAATGTACTGAAAACCCCAGTGTAAACCTTGTACACAAAATGTTTGAAATGTTTGAAACGTCTTTAAGATTCGGAAGTACGGGGAAAGAATGGAGAAATAAACACTCACTTAATAGGGTTGAATGACCTCCGACCTCTATTCTGCCTTTCTGGTGAGGCCTAATCACCCTCACTAGAAAGGCTAGAGACATTGGGTGAGATTTAGATGTCAAATGTAAACACTGATAATTAGTAAGAAGATTATAAATTAAATCAGATTGGTCATGTACACATGTTTTATCAATAGTCCTATGTGTGATTCAGACCATGAGGAGGAGAGGGAGAGAGAGAGAGAGAGAGAGAGTGCTGCCCCTGAATGAGGGAAACCTGTCTCCAGTCCATATTATTATATCTTGAATTACCTTATGGGATACAATTATTTCCTTATGGAGTTATTAAGGTATGTCATTTGATTTAATTTGTTATTCTGATTTGTACATTTTTTACTTAACCGGCAGTGTTGTTGTTGTTGTTTTGGACGCATAAAACACGATGTGAGTAATGTGTCAAAAGGGAAGAAGTGCATTGTGGTTGTTGTTCTTGGTTGTTGTTTGAATTGTGGTTTTTGTTTTGTTTGTTGTATGATGTTTTGTTTGTTTTGTTTTTGTCTTGCTTCCAAAAAAATCTCTCCAGATTGGTTCTGCTGTATGGTCGGGATTTCTCCCTAAGGGTTAGCCCTCTACCAAACCTGACCCTGTAACTCTGCAGTGAGGTCGTCAATGTTACAGGGAGTATAAGCCAATTTGATAAAATGGTTTTAACAGTGTGTTGTTATTCTATGTGACATTTGTCTTAGACATTTCTATTAAGAATATTGGTGGTAATAATTTGTCATACAGTAAATAGTTTGTCTGGTTTCAGGCTTTTAATTTTGAAAAACGACATGTTTAAATCCATTTTAACAATTTTAACAATTTTAACAATAGTTATCACAGTGTAATACAAGGAGGGAAAGTGAGGGAAAATGTTGCTGTCTGAAGAGGTAGCATTGAATTGTACACAGCATCTCCTCTCACTCTATCTTGGTTCGTGCAGGTGACTGTGACCTCCTCCTCAGACCAATTGGCAGTACGCCCAGAACATTGTTCTGTGAACCAAAAAGAGTATCTCAGTTTCAAGGTCCCAGATTTGAGAGAAGAAACCTTGTTAGTTATCAGTCAGTCAGTCACTTGCAGGAACCAACGTTGATGATGAATAATGAATCATGTAAATCATGCTTATATGAATTGTTTAGATAGCCGTATATTAGAGAACTAACGGGACTGTCCCGGCAGAGCTCCTGACCGATGTGTACTATGCATGAAGTTTGTTGGAACTTGCTGATAATAAAGAATGATTCATTTAAGTTTGACTTTGAGTCCCTGGTGGTAATTTCCACGACAACGCAGATAATATTATGTTGTCACATCAGCACGGCAATGGCTGTAATGGATACCCTGTTTGGTTTGAGCAAGTGTGATTGATAGGTGAGACCGGCATGTTTGTGTGTCCGTGTGTGTGTGTTTGTGTGTCTGTGTGTGTGGCAAGGGCTCAGCATGCTTTGTGTGTGTCCACTACAGATGAGGATGTGTGTGTGTATTTGTGCATTCGTGTGTGTGTGTGTGTGTGTGTGTGTGTGTGTATGTGTGTGTGTGTGTGATGCGAGGATCTCAGCTTAGCTTGTGTGTGTGTGTGTGTCCACTACAGATGAGGATGAGTGTGTGTGGGTTCCCTCGGTGCGCAGCCCTCTGTGCGCCCGGCACAGATGAGACGGCTGAGGCCATGCTATCCCTGACCCCTGAACCTGCCCTGACCTCTGACCCCCGACCTCTAACCCCATGACCCCTGTCTTTTGGCCACATTCCAATCCAGACATCTGCCTGAACTCACAGCTGTACCCATCACGTGATATAGCAGTAATCTGATGCCTGACTGAGCTGTAAGTCCAGCACAGACTGTGGGAGGAGCACAGTACTACAAAGAGCCATGACTACATGGAACTCTATTCCACAGTACTACATAGAGCCATGACTACATGGAACTCTATTCCACAGTACTACATAGAGCCATGACTACATGGAACTCTATTCCACAGTACTACATAGAGCCATGACTACATGGAACTCTATTCCACATCAAGTAACTCACGCCAACAGTACAGTTTGATTAAACAAGAAATACACCTTATGGAACAGCGGGGACTGTGAAGCAACATAGACAAGTGCATATAAACACAAGATAACATACACAGTATTCACTCATGTACACATGGATTTTGTGTTGTAGATAAGTGGTAGAAGAGTAGAGGCCTGAGGGACACACTTAATATGTTGTGAAATCTGTTATCAATGTAATGTAATGTTTTTAAAACTGCCTTCATTTTGCTGGAAGAGGAAGAGTAGCTGCTGCCTTGACAGGAACTAATGGGGATCCAGAATGAATACAACTACAGCTACGTAGCACACAGCCATTGGTTGAAGCAATGCAACGACTGCATTGTAGTTGGACTGGAACGTGACCCCGTACCCTAAACCAGTTTGAATGTGACCCCGTACCCTAAACCAGTTTGAACGTGACCCCGTACCCTAAACCAGTTTGAACGTGACCCAGTACCCTAAACCAGTATGAACGTGACCCCAACACATCGTCTTGCATGCGGCAGAACTAAGACTCGGCGTGCGTCCCAATAATCCCTCCTCTCTCGTGAAGTGTACACTTGTTCACTTTCCTTCACTGAACTCACACTAGAATGCCTCAACCAATCCAATGCTTTTAGATTTGAAGTAGTGAACAAGTGTACACTTCAGAGGAAAGGAGGGAGCAGTGTCCTCGAGTGGAATGTTTCTTAATATTTTTAATAATTTCATAATTAAGCAACTTTTTATAATTTTTTATCTAAAAAATCCATTGTTTCTATTTGAAACGTTGTTGTTATATTACACTGTAATGTGAAGTAATGTGAATATGAAGTTTAATATTGGAATGAAACTGACATGGTTCATGTGTCTTATATATAGACAGTCAAATAGTGATGGATCTCGCAGAGAAAACGATGCAGAGGAAATATATGACATTTTAAATGCGGTCCTCCGGAACAGGTTGAAGATCAAATGCGGCCCACTTGGCAAAATGAGTGTGACCCCCCTGATCTAGACTGTTAGAGAGGTTACTACCCTCACTGTTCCCCATGCTACTTCCTCAAACAGAGGTTACTGTTGTGCCACTGCAAACTGCCCCATAAGGACAGGTCTAGGTTCAGTTACTGTGTAAGCCTGGATAATGATGATCAGTAAGGGACTATGTAAACTGATCTGAGTGTGGTGCTTATATTACAGTAGGGACTTTCCTCTGTTGCTGTAGATACCGTTATTCCACTGGCAGCTTCCTCTTTGTAGTGTTGAGGCCCAAATGACACCCCTTTCCCTGTATAGTGCACTACATTAGACTAGGGCCCATAGTGCACCATATAATAGGTTGTCATTTGGGATGCATGCTAGGATGGTTACCATGGTAACATTTTTAGCACTAGTGTGCTGTGGTTTTCTGGGTGTTTTTAATCTCCACCTCAACTTCCTCTCTGTCTCATGTCTTCATTTATAACTTAGTTAGTTGGTATCTGATGGTATCTGATGGTAAACCATGTCAACAACTTGGATCTACTGTGAGCGTGATAAGGATGTGACAGTTTTCATTTGTGTGTTGTGTTGGTGTGGTGTGTTGTGGTGTGTGGTGTGTAGTGTGTAGTGTTGTTGTATCGTGGTGTGTGTTGTATTAGTATTTATTAAGGATCCCCATTAGTTCCAGCCAAGGCAGCAGATACTCTTCCTGGGGTCCAGCAACATTGAAGCAGTTTAAAAACATTACAAAACATTCACAACAGATTTTACACCTCAGACCCCTAGTCCACTACCACATGTCTACAACACACTAAGACCCCTAGTCCACTACCACATGTCTACAACACACTAAGACCCCTAGTCCACTACCACATGTCTACAACACACTAAGACCCCTAGTCCACTACCACATGTCTACAACACACTAAGACCCCTAGTCCACTACCACATGTCTACACACACTAAGACCCCTAGTCCACTACCACATATCTACAACACACTAAGACCCCTAGTCCACTACCACATGTCTACACACACTAAGACCCCTAGTCCACTCCCACATGTCTACACACACTAAGACCCCTAGTCCACTACCACATGTCTACAACACACTAAGACCCCTAGTCCACTACCACATGTCTACAACACACTAAGACCCCTAGTCCACTACCACATGTCTACAACACACTAAGACCCCTAGTCCACTACCACATGTCTACAACACACTAAGACCCCTAGTCCACTACCACATGTCTACAACACACTAAGACCCCTAGTCCACTACCACATGTCTACAACACACTAAGACCCCTAGTCCACTACCACATGTCTACAACACACTACGACCCCTAGTCCACTACCACATGTCTACAACACACTAAGACCCCTAGTCCACTACCACATGTCTACAACACACTAAGACCCCTAGTCCACTACCACATGTCTACAACACACTAAGACCCCTAGTCACTACCACATGTAAACCCTAGTCCACTACCACATGTCTACAACACACTAAGACCCCTCGTCCACTACCACATGTCTACAACACACTAAGACCCCTAGTCCACTACCACATGTCTACAACACAACTAAGACCCCTAGTCCACTACAACATGTCTACAACACACTAAGACCCCTAGTCCACTACCACATGTCTACAACACACTAAGACCCCTAGTCCACTACCACATGTCTACAACACACTAAGACCCCTAGTCCACTACCACATGTCTACAACACACTAAGACCCCTAGTCCACTACCACATGTCTACAAACACACTAAGACCCTAGTCACCTACCACATGTCTACAACCACTAAGACCCCTAGTCCACTACCACATGTCTACAACACACTAAGACCCTAGTCCACTACCACATGTCTACAACACACTAAGACCCCTAGCCACTACCACATGTCTACAATACACTAAGACCCCTAGTCCACTACCACATGTCTACAACACACTAGGTGTGTGCCATCAGACCCCTACTCCACTACCACATGTCTACAACACACTAAGACCCCTAGTCCACTACCACATGTCTACAACACACTAAGACCCCTAGTCCACTACCACATGTCTACAACACACTAAGACCCCTAGTCCACTACCACATGTCTACAACACACTAGGTGTGTGTCCTCAGACCCCTACTCCACTACCACATGTCTACAACACACTAAGTGTGTGTCCTCAGACCCCTACTCCACTACCACATGTCTACAACACACTAGGTGTGTGTCCTCAGACCCCTACTCCACTACCACATGTCTACAACACACTAGGTGTGTGCCATCAGACCCCTACTCCACTACCACATGTCTACAACACACTAAGGGTGTGCCCTCAGACCCCTACTCCACTACCACATGTCTACAACATACTAGGTGTGTGCCCTCAGACCCCTACTCCACTACCACATGTCTACAACACACTAAGGGTGTGCCCTCAGACCCCTACTCCACTACCACATGTCTACAACACACTAGGTGTGTGCCCTCAGACCCCTACTCCACTACCACATGTCTACAACACACTAGGTGTGTGCCCTCAGACCCCTACTCCACTACCACATGTCTACAACACACTAAGGGTGTGCCCTCAGACCCCTACTCCACTACCACATGTCTACAACACACTAGGTGTGTGCCCTCAGACCCCTACTCCACTACCACATGTCTACAACACACTAAGTGTGTGTCCTCAGACCCCTACTCCACTACCACATGTCTACAACACAAAATTAATGTGAACATGTGTGTATAGTGTGTACGTTATTGTGTGTGTATGCGTGTCTGTGTGTATGTTTGTGTTGCTTCACAGTCCCTGCTGTTTTTAAAATCAAATTTGACTGCTTACATCAGGAACTTGATGTGGAATAGAGTTCCATGTAGTCATGGCTCTATGTAGTACTGTGGAATAGAGTTCCATGTAGTCATGGCTCTATGTAGTACTGTGGAATAGAGTTCCATGTAGTCATGGCTCTATGTGGTACTGTGCACCTCCCATAGTCTGTTCTGGATTTGGGGACTGTGAAGAGACCTCTGGTGGCATGTCTTATGGGGTATGTATGGCTGTCTGAGTTTTGTGCCAGTAGTTCAAACAGACAGCTTGGTCCTTTCAACATGTCCAGTCATCTCATCAATACAAGTAATGAGGAAGTCGATCTCTCCTTCACTTAGAGCCAGGAAAGTTTGACGCACATATTATTAGTGTTCGCTCTCTGTGTACAACAGAAGGCCAGCCATGCTGCCCTGTTCTCAGCCAATTGCACTTTTCCTACAGTAAGTCCCTCTTTGTGGCACCTGACCACACGACTGAACAGTAGTCAAGCTGCGTCAAAATTAGGGCCTGTAGGACCTGCCTTGTTGATAGTGCTGTTAAGAAGGTAGAAACTAGGGCCTGTAGGACCTGCCTTGTTGACAGTGCTGTTAAGAAGGTAGAAACTAGGGCCTGTAAGACCTGCCTTGTTGATAGTGCTGTTAAGAAGGTAGAAACTAGGGCCTGTAGGACCTGCCTTGTTGATAGTGCTGTTAAGAAGGTAGAAACTAGGGCCTGTAGGACCTACCTTATTGACAGTGTTGTTAAGAAGGTAGAAACTAGGGCCTGTAGGACCTACCTTATTGACAGTGTTGTTAAGAAGGTAGAAACTAGGGCCTGTAGGACCTACCTTATTGACAGTGTTGTTAGAAGGTAGAAACTAGGGCCTGTAGGACCTACCTTATTGACAGTGTTGTTAAGAAGGTAGAAACTAGGGCCTGTAGGACCTACCTTATTGACAGTGTTGTTAAGAAGGTAAAACTAGGGCCTGTAGGACCTGCCTTGTTGACAGTGTTGTTAAGAAGGTAGAAACTAGGGCCTGTAGGACCTACCTTATTGACAGTGTTGTTAAGAAGGTAGAAACTAGGGCCTGTAGGACTACCTTATTGACAGTGTTGTTAAGAAGGTAGAAACTAGGGCTGTAGGACCTACCTTATTGACAGTGTTGTTAATAAGAAGGTAGAAACTAGGGCCTGTAGGACCTACCTTATTGACAGTGTTTGTTAAGAAGTAGAAACTAGGGCCTGTAGGACCTGCCTTATTGACAAGTGTTGTTAAGAAGGTAGAAAACTAGGGCCTGTAGGACCTACCTTATTGCAGTGTTGTTAAGAAGGTAGAAAACTAGGGCCTGTAGGACCTACCTTATTGACGTGTTGTAAGAAGGTAGAAACTAGGGCCTGTAGGACCTACCTTATTGACAGTGTTGTTAAGAAGGTAGAAACTAGGGCCTGTAGGACCTACCTTATTGACAGTGTTGTTAAGAAGGTAGAAACTAGGGCCTGTAGGACCTACCTTATTGACAGTGTTGTTAAGAAGGTAGAAACTAGGGCCTGTAGGACCTACCTTATGACAGTGTTGTTAAGAAGGTAGAAACTAGGGCCTGTAGGACCTGCCTTGTTGATAGTGTTGTTAAGAAGGTAGAAACTAGGGCCTGTAGGACCTGCCTTGTTGATAGTGTTGTTAAGAAGGTAGAGCAACACTTTATTATGGGACAGACCTCTCCCCATCTTAGCTGCTGTTGTATCAATATGTTTTGACCATGACAGTTTACGATCCAGGGTTACTCCATGCAGTTTGGTCACCTTCACTTGCATAATTTCAACATTATGCATTTGAAGATTTATTTGAAGTTTAGGTTTAGTGAATGATTTGTCCCAATATAATGCTTTTAGTGTTATATTTAGGAAATATTTAGGACTAAATGATTCCTTTCCTCCCATTTTGAAAGTAACTGCAGCTCTTTGTTAGTGTTGCAGTCATTTCAGGCTCTGTAGTAGCTGACATTATATAGTGTTGCAGTCATTCAGGCTCTGTAGTAGCTGCCATATATAGTGTTGCAGTCATTTCAGGCTCTGTAGTAGCTGACATATATAGTGTTGCAGTCATTTCAGGCTCTGTAGTAGCTGACATATATAGTGTTGCAGTCATTTCAGCTCTGTAGTAGCTGACATATATAGTGTTGCAGTCATTTCAGGCTCTGTAGTAGCTGACATATATAGTGTTGCAGTCATTTCAGCTCTGTAGTAGCTGACATATATAGTGTTGCAGTCATTTCAGGCTCTGTAGTAGCTGACATATATAGTGTAGCAGTCCATTTCAGGCTCTGTAGTAGCTGACATATATAGTGTTGCAGTCATTCAGGCTCTGTAGTAGCTGACATATATAGTGTAGCAGTCATTTCAGGCTCTGTAGTAGCTGACATATATAGTGTTGCAGTCATTTCAGGCTCTGTAGTAGCTGACATATATAGTTGTTGCAGTCATTTCAGGCTCGTAGTAGCTGACATATATAGTGTTGCAGTCATTTCAGGCTCTGTAGTAGCTGACATATATAGTGTTGCAGTCATTTCAGGCTCTGTAGTAGCTGACATATATAGTGTTGCAGTCATTTCAGGCTCTGTAGTAGCTGACATATATAGTGTTGCAGTCATTTCAGGCTCTGTAGTAGCTGACATATATAGTGGATGCAGTCATTTCAGGCTCTGTAGTAAGCTGACATATATAGTGTTGCAGTCATTTCAGGCTCTGTAGTAGCTGACATATATAGTGTTGCAGTCATTTCAGGCTCTGTAGTAGCTGACATATATAGTGTAGCAGTCATTTCAGGCTCTGTAGTAGCTGACATATATAGTGTTGCAGTCATTTCAGGCTCTGTAGTAGCTGACATATATAGTGTAGGCATCATTCAGGCTCTGTAGTAGCTGACATATATAGTGTTGCAGTCATTTCAGGCTCTGTAGTAGCTGACAATATGTGTTGCAGTCAGTTCAAGGCTCTGTAGAGCTGACATTATGTGTTGCAGTCATTTCAGGCTCTGTAGTAGCTGACATATATAGTGTTGCAGTCATTTCAGGCTCTGTAGTAGCTGACATATATAGTGTAGCAGTCATTTCAGGCTCTGTAGTAGCTGACATATATAGTGTTGCAGTCATTTCAGGCTCTGTAGTAGCTGACATATATAGTGTTTGCAGTCATTTCAGGCTCTGTAGTAGCTGACATATATAGTGTTGCAGTCATTTCAGGCTCTGTAGTAGCTGACATATATAGTGTTGCAGTCATTTCAGGCTCTGTATAGCTGACATATATAGTGTTGCAGTCATTTCAGGCTCTGTAGTAGCTGACATATATAGTTGTACAGTCATTTCAGGCTCTGTAGTAGCTGACATATATAGTGTTGCAGTCATTTCAGGCTCTGTAGTAGCTGACATATATAGTGTAGCAGTCATTTCAGGCTCTGTAGTAGCTGACATATAAGTGTTGCAGTCATTTCAGGCTCTGTAGTAGCTGACATATATAGTGTTGCAGTCATTTCAGGCTCTGTAGTAGCCTTGAACATATATAGTGTTGCAGTCATTTCAGGCTCTGTAGTAGCTGACATATATGTGTAGCAGTCATTTCAGGCTCTGTAGTAGCCTGACATATATAGTGTTGGCAGTCATTTCAGGCCTCTGTAGTAGCTGACATATATAGTGTTGCAGAGTCATTTCAGGTCGCTGTAGTAGCGTGACTTATAGTGTTGCAGTCCATTTCATTCATGGCTCTGTAGTAGCTGACAGATATAGTGTTGCAGTCATTTCAGGTCTTCTGTAGTAGCTGACATAGATAGTGTTGCAGTCATTTCAGGCTCTGTAGTAGCTGACTATATAGTGTTGCAGTCATTTCAGGCTCTGTAGTAGCTGACATATATAGTGTTGCAGTCATTTCAGGCTCTGTAGTAGCTGACATATATAGTGTTGCAGTCATTTCAGGCTCTGTAGTAGCTGACATATATAGTGTTGCAGTCATTTCAGGCTCTGTAGTAGCTGACATATATAGTGTTGCAGTCATTTCAGGCTCTGTAGTAGCTGACATATATAGTGTTGCAGTCATTTCAGGCTCTGTAGTAGCTGACATATATAGTGTGCAGCCTTAGGCTCTGTAGTAGGAATATAGGGCAGTCATTTCAGGCTCTGTAGTAGCTGACATATATAGTGTAGCAGTCATTTCAGGCTCTGTAGTAGCTGACATATATAGTGTTGCAGTCATTTCAGGCTCTGTAGTAGCTGACATATATAGTGTTGCAGTCATTTCAGGCTCTGTAGTAGCTGACATATATAGTGTTGCAGTCATTTCAGGCTCTGTAGTAGCTGACATATATAGTGTAGCAGTCATTTCAGGCTCTGTAGTAGCTGACATATATAGGTAGCAGTCATTTCAGGCTCTGTAGTAGCTGACATATATAGTGTTGCAGTCATTTCAGGCTCTGTAGTAGCTGACATATATAGTGTTGCAGTCATTTCAGGCTCTGTAGTAGCTGACATATATAGTGTTGCAGTCATTTCAGGCTCTGTAGTAGCTGACATATATAGTGTTGCAGTCATTTCAGGCTCTGTAGTAGCTGACATATATAGTGTTGCAGTCATTTCAGGCTCTGTAGTAGCTGACATATATAGTGTTGCAGTCATTTCAGGCTCTGTAGTAGCTGACATATATAGTGTTGCAGTCATTTCAGGCTCTGTAGTAGCTGACATATATAGTGTTGCAGTCATTTCAGGCTCTGTAGTAGCTGACATATATAGTGTTGCAGTCATTTCAGGCTCTGTAGTAGCTGACATATATAGTGTTGCAGTCATTTCAGGCTCTGTAGTAGCTGACATATATAGTGTTGCAGTCATTTCAGGCTCTGTAGTAGCTGACATATATAGTGTTGCAGTCATTTCAGGCTCTGTAGTAGCTGACATATATAGTGTTGCAGTCATTTCAGGCTCTGTAGTAGCTGACATATATAGTGTTGCAGTCATTTCAGGCTCTGTAGTAGCTGACATATATAGTGTTGCAGTCATTTCAGGCTCTGTAGTAGCTGCCATATATAGTGTTGCAGTCATTTCAGGCTCTGTAGTAGCTGACATATATAGTGTTGCAGTCATTTCAGGCTCTGTAGTAGCTGACATATATAGTGTTGTGTCATCCTCATGCATAGACACACTGGCTTCACTCAAAAGTATGTCAACTGCTCGGCCTCCGACCACAAGGCACTACAGAGTGTTGTAACGGCTTTCTATAGTTCAAAACTCAACATGAACATAATACAAAACAATAAACGTTGCAAAACCGAAACAGTCCTAACTGGTGCAGAAAACACTAAGACAGGAAACACAAAAGAACTATGATCAGAACGTGACAAGTGTAGTGCGTACGGCCCAGTACATCACTGTTACCAGGCTTCCTGCCATCCAGGACCTCTATACCAGGCGGTGTCAGAGGAAGGCCCAGTACATCACTGTTACCAGGCTTCCTGCCATCCAGGACCTCTATACCAGGCGGTGTCAGAGGAAGGCCCAGTACATCACTGTTACCAGGCTTCCTGCCGTCCAGGACCTCTATACCAGGCGGTGTCAGAGGAAGGCCCAGTACATCACTGTTACCAGGCTTCCTGCCATCCAGGACCTCTATACCAGGCGGTGTCAGAGGAAGGCCAGTACATCACTGTTACCAGGCTTCCTGCCATCCAGGACCTCTATACCAGGCGGTGACAGAGGAAGGCCCAGTACATCACTGTTACCAGGCTTCCTGCCATCCAGGACCTCTATACCAGGTGGTGTCAGAGGAAGGCCCTAAAAGTTGTCAAAGACTCCAGCCACCCTAGTTGTAGACTGTTCTCTCTGCTACGGTACCAGAGTGCATTGTATCTGGTCAAACAAGTTTACTAAGGGTTGGTAACAGGCTGATTGGTCTAAAAGTTTACTAAGGGTTGGTAACAGGCTGATTGGTCTAAAAGTTTACTAAGTAGTAGGCCCGAGGCAACACACCTAGTAGGCCTGAGACAACACACCTAGTAGGCCTGAGGCAACACACCTAGTAGGCCTGAGGCAACACACCTAGTAGGCCTGAGGCAACACACCTAGTAGGCCTGAGGCAACACACCTAGTAGGCCTGAGGCAACACATCTAGTAGGCCTGAGGCAACACACCTAGTAGGCCTGAGGCAACACACCTAGTAGGCCTGAGGCAACACATAGAGAGAGAGAGAGAGAGAGAGAGAGAGAGAGAGAGAGAGAGAGAGAGAGAGAGAGAGAGAGAGGGGGAGGGGGAGGATAGAGAGAGAGAAAGGATAGAGAGAGAGAGAGAGAGAGAGAGAGAGAGAGAGAGAGAGAGAGAGAGAGAGAGAGGAAGGATAGAGAGAGAGAGAGAGAGAGAGAGAGAGAGAGATAAGGTGAAAAACAGAGAGATGGGGAAGGAGAGAAGAAGAGGAGACAGAAAAAGAGATCAAGGAGAGAGAGAGAGAGAGATAAGGGTGAAACAGAGAGAAAGGGGGAAGAGTGTGAACATGAGAGAGAAGAGGCGTTCTCTAACAGAAAGAGGTAGAGGAGAGGAGAGCAAAATAGTTGTTTTCTATCTCCGTGTGGCTCACACTGAGTGTTATCTCACCAAAAGAGAGGGAATATTTTATTTATTTTTCTTCTGTTCATGTTATCACCACTGATCAAACAGAATAAAAACCTTGTTAAACTTGGGTATTCTTCAATCTGAACTCAACAGTAAAACAGATTTAATCTCAGACTTATTCTTCTTGTGGGACTAGTTTTATTAGGATCCTACTAGTTGTCATAATACCAGTCTGTCTCTGAGATGGGGTCCAGAACTCTTCTACTTGTTCTGGGTGAGTATAACCTTGTATATCTTTGGAACTTGACTATCTTGTGTGTGTGTGTGTGTGTGTGTGTGTGTGTGTGTGTGTGTGTGTGTGTGTGTGTGTGTGTGTGTGTGTGTGTGTGTGTGTGTGTGTGTGTGTGTGTGTGTGTGTGTGTGTGTGTGTGTGTGTGTGTGTTTGCGTGTGTGTGTGTGTGTGACAAATAAATAGAAAGGTGGTATTTCATAAATCATTGTCAGTTATAGTTGAATGGCTAATGAATATTCCAACCATTTACCAACCATGAACCAACCATTTACCAACCATGGATATAGAATGAATGTTACAACCCTATCTAAGACATGTATAAACTACAAGACTATCTACAATTATATACTGAAAAAACACGATCCAGAGCATCCCAAACATGCTCAATGAGTGACATGCCTGGTGAGTATGCAGGCCATGGTAGTTTCTTGACAGTTTTAGTGTGTTTAGACAGTGTTAATACTGTAGTGTGTATATTGTGTAGTGTGTATTTTAGTGTGTATACTGTAGTGCATTCAGAAAGTATTCAGACCCCTTGACTTTTTCCATCATTTGTTTTGTTACAGCCTAACTATAAAATGGAATGAATAATTTGTTCCCCCTTGTCAATCTACACACAATACCCCATAACGACAAGGCTAAAAATAAAAAATAAACGTTTTTTTTTTGCAAATGCTTTAAAAGTAAAACACATAAATACCTTATTTAAATAAGTATTCAGACCCTTTGCTATGAGACTCAAAATTGAGCTCCGATGCATCCTGTTTCCATTGATCATCCTTGAGGTGACTGAGCAATAGTGGAAAAAGGGCCTTGGTCAGGGAGGTGACCATGAACCCGATGGTCACTCTGACAGAGTTCCTCTGTGGAGATGGGAGAATCTTCCAGAAGGACAAATATCTCTGCAGCGCTCCACCAATCGGGACTTCATGGTAGAGTGGCCAGATGGAAGCCACTCCTGAGCAAAAGGCACATGACAGCCCATTGGAGTTTGCCAAAATGCACCTTAAGACTCTCAGATATTGAGGAACAAGATTCTCTGGTCTGGTGAAACCAAGCTTGGACTCTTTGGCCTGAATGCCAAGCATCACGTCTGGAGGAAAACTGGCACCATCCCTAAGGTGAAGCATGGTGGTGGCAGCATCATGCTGTGGGGATGTTGTTCAGTGGCAGGGACTGGGAGACTAGTCAGTATCAAGGATAAGATGAATGGAGCAAAGTACAGATAGATCCTTGATGAAAACCTGCTCCAGAGTGCATAGAATCTCAGACTGGGGCGAAGGTTCACCTTCCAACAGGACAACAACATTAAGCACACAGCCAAGACAATGCAAGAGTGGCCTTGGGACAAGTCTCTGAATGTCCTTGAGTGACCCAGCCAGAGCCTGGACTTAAACTCGATCGAACATCTCTGGAGAGAACTGAAAACAGCTGTGCAGCAAAGCAGAAACTCCCCAAATACAGGTGTGCTAAGCTTGTAGTGTCATATCCAAGAAGACTCAAGGCTGTAATCACTGCCAAAGGTGCTTCAACACATTACTGAGTAAAGGGTCTGAATACTTATGATAATGTGATATATTTTGTTGTTGATGTAAATAAATGCTATAACATTCTATAAACCTGTTTTGTGCTTTGTCATAATGGGGTATTGTGGGTAGATTGATGAGATTTTCATTTTTATTTAATCGACTGTAGAATAAGGCTTTAATAGTTTTAGTGTTTATAGACAGTTTTAGTGTGTATAGACAGTTTTAGTGTGTATAGACAGTTTTAGTGTATATAGACAGTTTTAGTGTGTATAGACAGTTTTAGTGTGTATAGACAGTTTTAGTGTGTATAGACAGTTTTAGTGTGTATAGACAGTTTTAGTGTATATAGACAGTTTTAGTGTGTATAGACAGTTTTAGTGTTTATAGACAGGTTTAGTGTGTGTAGACAGTTTTAGTGTGTGTAGACAGTTTTAGTGTGTATAGACAGTTTAAGTGTGTATAGACAGTTTTAGTGTTTATAGACAGGTTTAGTGTGTGTAGACAGTTTTAGTGTATATAGACAGTTTAAGTGTGTATAGACAGTTTTAGTGTTTATAGACAGGTTTAGTGTGTGTAGACAGTTTTAGTGTGTATAGACAGTTTTAGTGTGTATAGACAGTTTTAGTGTGTATAGACAGTTTTAGTGTATATAGACAGTTTTAGTGTGTATAGACAGTTTAAGTGTGTATAGACAGTTTTAGTGTATATAGACAGTTTAAGTGTGTATAGACAGTTTTAGTGTTTATAGACAGGTTTAGTGTGTGTAGACAGTTTGAGTGTGTGTAGACAGTTTTAGTGTGTATAGACAGTTTAAGTGTGTATAGACAGGTTTAGTGTGTATAGACAGTTTGGCAGTTCTCAGACGTCAGCTTGTGTTATGTTATACTAGGCTTTGGTATGTAGTTTTATGTTATATGTTAAGATTAGATAACATCATAATATACGTTAGCTACTATGTTATGTTATGCTATAAGTTAGTATATGTTATTGTATGTGTCACTATACTGTATTTAAGGTACGTTCAGGTAGTTATGTTATGGATGTTATGGATGTAGTTCTATGTTCAGGTAGTTATGTTATGGATGTTATGGATGTAGTACTATGTTCAGGTAGTTATGTTATGGATGTTATGGATGTAGTACTTTGTTCAGGTAGTTGTGTTATAGATGTTATGGATGTAGTTCTATGTTCAGGTAGTTGTGTTATGGATGTTATGGATGTAGTACTTTGTTCAGGTAGTTGTGTTATAGATGTTATAGATGTAGTTCTATGTTCAGGTAGTTGTGTTATGGATGTTATGGATGTAGTACTTTGTTCAGGTAGTTATGTTATAGATGTTATGGATGTAGTACTATGTTCAGGTAGTTATGTTATAGATGTTATGGATGTAGTTCTATGTTCAGGTTGTTATGTTATGGATGTAGTTCTATGTTCAGGTAGTTATGTTATGGATGTTATGGATGTAGTTCCATGTTCAGGTAGTTGTGTTATGGATGTTATGGATGTAGTACTATGTTCAGGATATGTTCTGTTATTTATTACTGTCAGAATATCACTGTTTCCAGGAAGCAACACAGTAACAAGACTGACGCTAGTTGGCTATTTGGAGAGTCCCTGAATGAGTCAGAGCTGGGTTCAAATACTACTCGATATATATTGCAAACAGTTCATCTGGGCTTTATTGAGTTTGCCTTGCGTAATTGAACCAATAGAATAGTGTCTACAGTACAAACCCTGCCCATACAGCACTTCAGACAGGCTAGAAATGAAAGGATCTGAAATATTTTAAATAGTATTTGAACCCAGGTCTGATACGAGGACAGATTTCTCTACTTCTTTGCCTTGACTGAGTGAGCATAGCCTTGCTATTGAGAAAGACCGCCAAAAGCAGACCTGGCTCTCAAAAGAAGACAGGCTATGTGCACACTGCCCACAAAATTAGGTGGAAACTGAGCTGCACTTCCTAACCTCCTGCCCAATGTATGACCATATTAGAGACACATATTTCAGACAGACAGACAGACAGACAGACAGACAGACAGACAGACAGACAGACAGACAGACAGACAGACAGACAGACAGACAGACAGACAGACAGACAGAATGTGCTCAACAAGTCACATAACAATTTGGAAGGACTCACTCTGTGAAGGATTCGTTATGTGTTCAGTGATAGTGATATCTATACATGTTACATGGACTCATTGTGTTCAGTGATAGTGATATCTATACATGTTACATGGACTCACTGTGTTCAGTGATAGTGATACTTATACATGTTACATGGACTCGTTATGTGTTCTGTGATAGTGATATCTATACATGTTACATGGACTCACTGTGTTCAGTGATAGTGATATCTATACATGTTACATGGACTCACTGTGTTCAGTGATAGTGATACCTATACATGTTACATGGACTCACTGTGTTCAGTGATAGTGATATCTATACATGTTACATGGACTCACTGTGTTCAGTGATAGTGATACCTATACATGTTAAAAGGACTCACTCTGTGTTCTCTGGAACAGAGTGCCATTTGGGATGAACAAATAATAACTCTCTCTGTCTCTCTGTCTCTCTGTCTCTCTCTGTCTCTCTGTCTCTCTGTCTCTCTGTCTCTCTCTGTCTCTCTGTCTCTCTGTCTCTCTCTGTCTCTCTGTCTCTCTGTCTCTCTGTCTCTCTCTGTCTCTCTGTCTCTCTGTCTCTCTGTCTCTCTGTCTCTCTGTCTCTCTGTGTCTCTCTGTCTCTCTGTCTCTCTGTCTCTCTCTGTCTCTCTGTCTCTCTGTCTCTCTGTCTCTCTCTGTCTCTCTCTGTCTCTCTCTGTCTCTCTGTCTCTCTGTCTCTCTGTCTCTCTGTCTCTCTGTGTCTCTCTCTGTCTCTCTGTCTCTCTGTCTCTCTGTCTCTCTCTGTCTCTCTGTCTCTCTCTGTCTCTCTGTCTCTCTGTCTCTCTCTGTCTCTCTGTCTCTCTGTCTCTCTGTCTCTCTCTGTCTCTCTCTGTCTCTCTGTCTCTCTGTCTCTCTGTCTCTCTCTCTCTCTGTCTCTCTGTCTCTCTGTCTCTCTGTGTCTCTCTCTGTCTCTCTGTCTCTCTGTCTCTCTGTCTCTCTGTCTCTCTCTGTCTCTCTGTCTCTCTCTGTCTCTCTGTCTCTCTCTGTCTCTCTGTCTCTCTGTCTCTCTGTCTCTCTGTCTCTCTCTGTCTCTCTGTCTCTCTGTCTCTCTCTGTCTCTCTCTGTCTCCCTGTGTCTCCTCACAGGTCTTAATTTCAGTCTGCTGGGGAACCTAGAGGCCAGATATTGTCCCTGGGGCTACACAGCCAAAGGGAGTCAACAATGTGGTGATATGGATGAGTGTAAAGAGTGGGACAGTAACCCACCCTGTGGAAGTAATGCCGCATGTTACAACACACAGGGGAGCTTCTACTGTCAGTGTCTACCTGGGTTCAGATCCACAACGACTGTCCAGTTTACTGCTCTCACTGGGGAGTGTAAGGGTGAGGATTATAGTGTGTGTGTGTGTGTACGTGAATATTACATGTCAAGGTAACAAACCATTACTTGGTCTTATCTGTGCAGTACTGAGAGTTTGTAGACCATGTTAATGATCATCAACTGTGTGTGGGTGTGCGGGGGGGGGGGGGGGGGGGGGGGGGAATAATGATATTATTCTATATAAATTGTGTTAAATTAGCTGTGTCAGTTCTGGAATACACACTGTCTTGAGGTCCTGGAGGAGAGATTATGGAATCACTGGAGGAGAGGTTAGGGATTCACTGGAGGAGGGATTATGGAATCACTGGAGGAGAGGTTAGGGAGGTAAAGCTCCGCCTTATCTCAGCTCACTGGTCGCAATGGCAACACCCATCCGTAGCACGCGCTCCAGCAGGTATATCTCACTGATCATCCCTAAAGCAAACACCTCATTTGGCCGCCTTTCGTTCCAGTACTCTGCTGCCTGTGACTGGAACGAATTGCAAAAATCGCTGAAGTTGGAGACTTTTATCTCCCTCACCAACTTCAAACATCAGCTATCTGAGCAGCTAACCGATCGCTGCAGCTGTACATAGTCTATTGGTAAATAGCCCACCCATTTTCACCTACCTCATCCCCATACTGTTTTTATTTATTTACTTTTCTGCTCTTTTGCACACCAATATCTCTACCTGTACATGACCATCTGATCATTTATCACTCCAGTGTTAATCTGCAAAATTGTTATTATTCGCCTACCTCCTCATGCCTTTTGCACACATTGTATATAGACTCCCCCTTTGTTTTCTACTGTGTTATTG
This sequence comes from Oncorhynchus kisutch, assembly GCF_002021735.2. Taxonomy (NCBI): domain Eukaryota; kingdom Metazoa; phylum Chordata; class Actinopteri; order Salmoniformes; family Salmonidae; genus Oncorhynchus; species Oncorhynchus kisutch. The sequence goes on from NW_022263252.1 coordinate 46,134, forward strand.
ACTTGTAAATTGTTTACTCCATGTGTAACTCTGTGTTGTCTGCTCACACTGCTATGCTTTATCTTGGCCAGGTCGCAGTTGCAAATGAGAACTTGTTCTCAACTAGCCTACCTGGTTAAATAAAGGTGTTCTCAACTAGACTACCTGGTTAAATAAAGGTGTTCTCAACTAGCCTACCTGCTTAAATAAAGGTGTTCTCAACTAGCCTACCTGGTTAAATAAAGGTGTTCTCAACTAGACTACCTGGTTAAATCAAGGTGAAATAAATAAAATAAATCAAAAAGGGATTCACTGGAGGAGAGATTATGGAATCACTGGAGGACAGATTCACTGGAGGAGAGATTATGGAATCACTGGAGGAGAGGTTATTGAATCACTGGAGGAGAGGTTAGGGAATCACTGGAGGAGAGGTTAGGGAATCACTGGAGGAGAGGTTAGGGATTCACTGGAGGAGAGATTATGGAATCACTGGAGGAGAGATTATGGAACCACTGGAGGAGAGGTTAGGGAATCACTGGAGGAGAGATTAGGGAATCACTGGAGGAGAGGTTAGGGAATCACTGGAGGAGAGGCTAGGGATTCACTGGAGGAGAGGTTAGGGAGTCACTGGAGGAGAGGTTAGGGATTCACTGGAGGAGAGGTTATCACTGGAGGAGAGGTTAAGGATTCACTGGAGGAGAGGTTATCACTGGAGGAGAGATTTTGTAATCACTGGAGGACAGGTTATGGATTCACTGCGCTATCACCATGTTTCCATCTCTCTACAGACCTCGATGAGTGTCAGGGGAAAGTACAGCTTTGTACCAGCAACACCATTTGCCTCAACACCATCGGGAGCTTCAACTGCCAATGCAAACCTGGTTTCAAATTCTCTGCTTATGCTGGGCACTGTGAAGGTTAGTCCAACATGAGGGCATCATTGTATGTTTGTCTTCTCTTGAATGAATGATTGACTGCTTCAGCTGGAAACATCACTACATACTGTGTATATTTTGTGTATGATCAAGGACAAAACAGAGTGAAACCCTCTTTCCTACACCCCTTCTCTCTCTCTCTCTCTCCCCCCTCTCTCCCTATATCTCTCTTCCTATCTCCCTCTCCCCTCTCCCCATTCTCTCAGTCTTACCCTCTCTCTCTCTCTCTCCCTCCTCTCTCCCTATATCTCTCTTCCTATCTCCCTCTCCCCCTCTCCCCATTCTCTCTCTCTTACCCTCTCTCTCTCTCTCTCTCTCTCTCTCCCCCCTCTCTCCCTATATCTCTCTTCCTATCTCCCTCTCCCCCTCTCCCCATTCTCTCTCTCTTACCCTCTCTCTTTGTCTCTGTCTCTCTCTTTCTTTCTCTCATTATCTCTGTATTTATCTCTGGTCCTCTTGTAGACATCAATGAGTGTAGCGACAGCAACAGCTATGAATGCCACGTTATCAGCTACTGTACAAAAACCATGATATTATTCTATGTAAGTTGTGTCAATGTGATTATGTGTATTTACATATTCATGTAGAGGAAACAGCAACAGCCGAGTGAGAGGCTCAGGTCTCAGTTTAGATTGTCTGTGCGTGTTTGTGTGCTTGTCTGTATGTGTGAATCCTACATGTCAAGGAAACAAAACGTTACTTTGCATTATCTTCTCTGTTCTGTGCCATATTTGTAGAGCGGTGATTCCCCAACTTCTCCTCTAGAAAAACAGAAAGTCCTCTTCTTTGAAGTATTCCACAACTAGCACAGCTGATTCTAATGGTCACCTGATCATCAAGCCTTTCATTTGTTAAATCAGCTACATTAGTTACATCAAATACGTGGAGAGGATAAGGAGAGGTTAGGGAATCACTGGGGGAAAGGTTAGGGAATCACTGGGGGAGAGGTTAGGGAATCACTGGGTGAGAGGTTAGGGAATCACTGGAGGAGAGGTTAGGGAATCACTGGAGGAGAGGTTAGGGAATCACTGGAGGAGAGGTTAGGGAATCACTGGAGGAGAGGTTAGGTAATCACTTGAAGAGAGATTAGGGAATCACTGGAAGAGAGGTTAGGGAATCACTGGAGGAGAGGTTAGGGAGTCACTGGAAGGAGAGGTTAAGGAATCACTGAATGAGAGGTTAGGGAGTCACTGGATGAGAGGTTGGGGAATCACTGGAGGAGAGGTTAGGGTGTCACTGGAGGAGAGGTTAGGGTGTCACTGGAGGAGAGGTTAGGGAGTCACTGGAGGAGAAGTTATGGAGTCACTGCCCTATCAACATGTTTCCTTCTCTCTTCAGACCTCGATGAGTGCCAGGAGACACCTCAGGTTTGTGGCAGCAACACCAGTTGCCTCAACACCTTCGGGAGCTACCACTGCCAGTGCCAACCTGGGTTCAGATTCTCTAATCACACTTTGATGGTGAGTTCTGTTGATTGATTGATTGATTGATTGACTGCTTTAGCTTGAGACATCACTACATACTGTACATATGTATGTATGGGCAGAGTTAATAGAGTCCATAAAGACTATAGCATTTATGTTTATATAGACTATTGAGAATATGGATTCAAAGGGACTGAAGATGCCTTAGTGACAATAGATACTAAAGAGACTATAGGGACAATAGCTACTAAGGCAACCACTGAGACTAAAGCATTTATGTTTCTATAGACTATTGAGACTATCGATACTGAGGGACTATAGATACTAAAGAGACTATAGGGACAATAGCTACTAAGGAATCCACTGAGACTAAAGCATTTATGTTTCTATAGACTATTGAGACTATCGATACTGAGGGACTATAGATACTAAAGAGACTATAGAGACTGTAGAGGAACCGCAGAAGAAGGTAACGACAAGAGAATGGTTGAAGATGCATAAGGAGTAACCCGAGGGGATTCCTGGGTGTGTTGGGGAATAGTACTAAGGGAATGTGGATATGAGTGTTGAAATGACAGGTTAAGATGATTGACATTTGGATATTAAGAGATTGAAATGTGGATATTAACACATCGATATTTGGAAAATAATTGGTAAGCTGAAGTATTGAATTTGGGATAATAAGAGATATTATTTGTACTGAGTGAATGAGAGCTTTCAGGGGTATTAATATTGGTTTGAAATAGGTGTGTGTATGAATGAATAACTCAACCAGTTCTGTCCACTGGTTTGAAAGAGGTGTGTGTATGAATGAATACCCCAACCACTTCTGTCCACTGGTTTGAAAGAGGTGTGTGTCTGAATGAATACCCCAACCAGTTCCAGCCACTGGTTTGAAAGAGGTGTGTGTCTGAATGAATACCCCAACCAGTTCTGTCCACTGGTTTGAAAGAGGTGTGTATCTGAATGAATACACCAACCAGTACTGTCCACTGGTTTGAAAGAGGTGTGTGTATGAATGAATACCCCAACCAGTTCTGTCCACCGATTTGAAAGAGGTGTGTGTATGAATGAATACCCCAACCAGTTCTGTCCACTGGTTTGAAAGAGGTGTGTATCTGAATGAATACCCCAACCAGTTCTGTCCACTGGTTTGAAAGAGGTGTGTATCTGAATGAATACCCCAACCAGTTCTGTCCACTGGTTTGAAAGAGGTGTGTGTATGAATGAATACCCCAACCAGTTCTGTCCACTGGTTTGAAAGAGGTGTGTGTATGAATGAATACCCCAACCAGTTCTGTCCACTGGTTTGAAAGAGGTGTGTGTCTGAATGAATACCCCAACCAGTTCTGTACACTGGTTTGAAAGAGGTGTGTGTTTGAATGAATAACTCAACCAGTTCTGTCCACTGGTTTGAAAGAGGTGTGTGTCTGAATTAATACCCCAACCAAATCTGTGAGCTGAGTTTTTAACATTATATAGGGATTCTGCATGATGTGAAGATATGAAAAGAGAGAGTACTATTACCAAATATACTGTATGAATATTATACTCAGGTACTAGAGATGTGATGATGTAACAATGTATGTAGAGTATAATGGTTTACTAGAGATGTGATGATGTAACAATGTAGGTAGAGTATAATGTGTTACTAGAGATGTGATGATGTAACAATGTATGTGGAGTATAATGGTTTACTAGAGATGTGATGATGTAACAATGTATGTAGAGTATAATGTGGTACTAGAGATGTGATGATGTAAATATGTATGTAGAGTATAATGGTTTACTAGAGATGTGATGATGTAACAATGTATGTAGAGTATGATGGTTTACTAGAGATGTGATGATGTAACAATGTATGTAGAGTATAATGGGTTACTAGAGATGTGATGATGTAACAATGTATGTAGAGTATAATGGGTTACTAGAGATGTGATGATGTAACAATGTATGTAGAGTATAATGGGTTACTAGAGATGTGATGATGTAACAATGTATGTAGAGTATAATGGGTTACTAGAGATGTGATGATGTAACAATGTATGTAGAGTATAATGTGTTACTAGAGATGTGATGATGTAACAATGTATGTAGAGTATAATGGGTTACTAGAGATGTGATGATGTAACAATGTATGTAGAGTATAATGTGGTACTAGAGATTTGTTAATGTAATATGTTGTTAGTGGCTTTCAGAGAGCACTTTAATAATGTGGTGTCTTAGTATTTTGAAGTGTTTTGAATACAAGGTCATACGAGGAAAAGAGGAATTGAGACTCATCATATTAGAGGCTGTCATCTGTTGTTTGGGTTAAAGATAAGCTTCCTGTGGACAAATAGATAAGCTGCCAGTGAAAATGAACAGAACTCACTGAACTCAAACAGGCTGTAAGGGACATTTGGGACAGAAAGAGTAGACAGTACAAGTCAAAAGTTAGGACACGCCTACTCATTCAAGGGTTTTCTTTATTTGAACTATTTTCTACTATCAAATAACACATATGGAATCATGTAGTAACCAAAAAAGTGTAAAATAAATTTAAGTAGCCGCCCTTGCGTTGATGACAGCTTTGCACACTCTTGGCATTATCTCAAACAGCTTCATGAGGTAGTCACCTGGAATGCATTTCAATTAACAGGTTTGCTTTGTTAAAAGTTCATTTGAAGAGGCAGGGGTGGTATACAGAATATAGCCTTATTTGGTAAAAGACCAAGTCCACATTATGGCAAGAACAGCTCAAATAAACAAAGAGAAACGTCAGTCCATCATTACTTTAAGCCGTGAAGGTCAGTCAATGTGGAACATTTCAAGAACTTACTTTAAGCCATGAAGGTCAGTCAATGTGGAACATTTCAAGAACTTACTTTTAGCCATGAATGTCAGTCAATGTGGAACATTTCAAGAACTTTAAAAGTTTCATCAAGTGCAGTCACAACAAACATCAAGCACTATGATGAAACTGTCTCTCATGAGGACCGCCACAGGAAAGGAAGACCCAGAGTCACCTCTGCTGCAGAGGATCAGTATTATAGTTACCAGCCTCAGCGATTGCAGCCCAATTAAATGCTTCACAGAGTTCAAATAACAGACTCATCTCAACATCAACTGTTCAGAGGAGACTGCATGAATCAGGCCTTCATGGTCAAATTACTGCAAAGAAACCACTACTAAATGACTCCAATAATAAGAAGAGATTTGCTTGCACCAAGAAACACAAGAAATAGTCATTAAACCGATGAAAATTTGCCCTTTGGTCTGATGAGTCCAAATGTGAGTTTTTTGGTTCCAACCGCCGTGTCGTTGTGAGACACAGAGTAGGTGAACTGATGATCTCCGCATGTGTGGTTCCCACCGTGAAGCATGGAGGAGGAGGTGTAATGGTGTGGGGGTGCTTTGCTGGTGACACGGTCTGTGTTTTATTTAGAATTCAAGGCACACTTAACCAGCATGGCTACCACAGCATTCTGCAGCGATACGCCATCCAATCTGGTTTGCACTTAGTGGGACTATCATTTGTTTTTCAACAGGACAATGACCCAACACACCTCCAGGCTGTGTAAGGGCTGTTTTACCAAGAAGGAAAGTGACAGAGTGCTGCATCCGATGACCTGGCCTCCACAATCACCCGACCTCAAACCCAATATACATGGTTTGGGATGAGTTGGACTGCATAGTGAACGAAAAGCAGCCAACATATGCTCAGCATATGTGGGAACTCCTTCAAGACTTTTGGAAAAGCATTCGAGGTGAAGCTGGTTTAGAGAATGCCAAGAGTGTGCAAAGCTGTCATGAAGGCAACGGGGGGCTACTTTGAAGAATCTAAAACATAGATTATATTTTGGTTTGTTTAAAACTTTTTTAGTTACTACATGATTCCATATGTGTTATATTCATAGTTTTGATGTCTTCACTGTTATTTTATAATGTTGAAAATAGTAAAATAAAGAAAAACCCTTGAATGAGTAGGTGTGTCTACACCTGCATTGCTTGCTGTTTGGGGTTTTAGGCTGGGTTTCTGTACAGCACTTTGAGATATCAGCTGATGTACGAAGGGCTATATAAATAAATTTGATTTGATTTGATTTGATTTGTCCAATCTGTGGACTGGTTCTGCATGTCAATGCAACAGGTTCAAAATGATTAGATTACAAGAAAGGAGCTGGGATTGTTTACTTTAGAAGGTGCCTATTCTACTTAATGGGACACTGTATCATCTGAAGTGTCTGAAGTATGATTCTGTTTAATGGGACACTGTATCATCTGAAGTGTCTGAAGTATGATTCTGTTTAATGGGACACTGTATCATCTGAAGTGTCTGAAGTATGATTCTGTTTACACATGGTTTCATCAAGACTTCTTGCCCAAGATGCAATAAACTCGATTAAGATGAAGACTTTTAGCACTAATTATTAGATTAAGATGAAGACTTTTAGCACTAATTATTAGATTAAGATGAAGACTTTTAGCACTAATTAAGATGTAGCTTAGTGAAAACTAAGTATATGTTTATTTTCTTTCTTCCAGGACTGATGGAAATTCCACTATCAAGTTTTCTGATGAGTTTACCAATGATTTTGTCACGTTTGCTCCTGCTCCCCCTCTCTGACGCTCGAGGTTGCCAGACGGCTCATCATTACTCACACCTCTCCCATCGTTACGCGCCCCAGCGCTTCATCGGACTCACCTGGACTCCATCACGGCATTGATTATCTACCCTATATCTGTCACCCCCTCCAGTTAATTTTCCGCGTCTGCATTGATGTTGTTTTGTTTCTCCTGTCCAGACGCTGTTCCTGTTTTTCGTGTCTGTTAATCCATTAAATATTCATACCCTGTACTTACTTCTCATCTCCCAGCGTCTGGCATCACAGAGCCATTACAGATTGTGTACATTTCCTTTTTAAAGACTTGCTGAGGCATTTATCAGTTAGTGACACTGTTGTAATATACAGTATAAAGATACCTGGATCAGGCTGTTTTTTAATAGATTTTTATTGAACCTTTATTTAACTGGACAAGTCAGTTAATTAAAAACTAAATTTGATTTACCATGATGCCCTAGGAACAGTGGGTTAACTGCCTTGTTCAGAGGCAGAACGACATATATGTTTTTCTTCCAGCTCTGGGGATTCGATCTAGCAACCATTCGGTTATTGTCCCAATGCTCTAACCACTAGGCTACTGCCGCCCCTTAGGATACCTATCTCCCTGCTGTTAACCTCTCTTGGGTAGGGGGCAGTATTTTCACCTCCGGATGAAAAGCGTGCCCAAAGTAAATTGCCTGTTACTCAGGCCCAGAATTTCGCATATGCATATAATTAGTAGATTCGGATAGAAAACACTCTAAAGTTTCCAAAACGTTTAAAATAATATGCCTATGAGAATAACAGAACTGATATGACAGGCGAAAACCTGAGACAAATTCATCCAGGAAGTGGAATTGTTTTCATGTGGCTGTTTTTCAACTCAATACCAATAGAGAATCCAATGGGTTAGGAATCATATTGCAGTTCCTATGGCTTCCACTAGATGTCAACAGTCTTTGTCCGGTTTAAATATTATTGATTATAAATACAATTAACAACCTGAGGATTAATTATAAGTGTAACTGGGAGTCTCTGAGTGCAACCATATGAAGATCATCAAAGGTAAGTGATTCATTTTATCGCTATTTCTGACTTTAGTGACTCCTCGACTTGGCTGGTAAATGATTGTATGCTTTTTTTTTACACGGGGCGCTGTCCTCAGATAATCACATGGTATGCTTTCACCGTAAAGCCTTTTTGAAATTTGACACAGCGGCTGGATTAACAAGAAGTTAATCTTTAAGGGAGATCCCTCATTATTTGTTTGTACAAATGTTGCACAAAGGGAAATTGTCCTGTTAATCCAACCACGGTGTCAGATTTCTAAAATGCTTTTCGGCAAAAGCATACCTAGCCCAGAACATACCTAGCCTAGATCATAGCCCAGTTGACAAATTATTCCAAACAGTAACCAGCCAAGCAGAAGCGTTACAAAACTCAGAAATGGAGATAAAATTAATCCCTTACCTTTGATGATCTTCATATGGTGGCACTCAGAAGACATTCATTTACTCAATAAATGTTCATTTTGTTCAATAAAGTCTCTTTACATCCAAAAACCTCAGTTTTGTTCGCACGTTTTCTTCAGTAATCCACAGGCTCAAACGCAGTCAAAACAGGCAGACAAAAAAATGATATCCTTAAAGTACATAGAAACATGTCAAACGATGTTTATATTCAATCCTCAGGTTGTTTTTGGCCTAAATGATCTATACATTTTCAACCGGACAATAACATTGTCAATATAAAAGGTAAACAAGAAATGCGCTCTCTCGGGATTGTGCATGAAAAAGCTCTGCGACACGGTAGTGTCCACTCATTCAGACTGGTCTTACTCCCTCATTTATAAGAATACAAGCCTGAAACGATTTCTAAAGACTGTTGACATCTAGTGGAAGACATAGGATCTGCAAATTGAGTCCTAAATCAATGGATACTGTAATGGCATTGAATAGAAAACTACAAAATCCCCCCCCCCCAAAAAGACTTCCTGAATGGATTTTTCTCAGATTTTCGCCTGTTAAATCAGTTCTGTTTTACTCACAGACACGATTTTAACAGTTTTGGAAACTTTAGAGTATTTTCTATCCAAATCTACCAAATCTACCAGTTATATGCATATCATATCTTCTGGTCCCGAGTAGCAGGCTGTTTAATTATGGGCATGCTTTTCATCCAAAATTCTGAATGCTTCCTCCTACTCTAGAGAGATTAAGAAATGTACTGAAAACCCCAGTGTAAACCTTGTACACAAAATGTTTGAAATGTTTGAAACGTCTTTAAGATTCGGAAGTACGGGGAAAGAATGGAGAAATAAACACTCACTTAATAGGGTTGAATGACCTCCGACCTCTATTCTGCCTTTCTGGTGAGGCCTAATCACCCTCACTAGAAAGGCTAGAGACATTGGGTGAGATTTAGATGTCAAATGTAAACACTGATAATTAGTAAGAAGATTATAAATTAAATCAGATTGGTCATGTACACATGTTTTATCAATAGTCCTATGTGTGATTCAGACCATGAGGAGGAGAGGGAGAGAGAGAGAGAGAGAGAGAGTGCTGCCCCTGAATGAGGGAAACCTGTCTCCAGTCCATATTATTATATCTTGAATTACCTTATGGGATACAATTATTTCCTTATGGAGTTATTAAGGTATGTCATTTGATTTAATTTGTTATTCTGATTTGTAAATTTTTTACTTAACCGGCAGTGTTGTTGTTGTTGTTTTGGACGCATAAAACACGATGTGAGTAATGTGTCAAAAGGGAAGAAGTGCATTGTGGTTGTTGTTCTTGGTTGTTGTTTGAATTGTGGTTTTTGTTTTGTTTGTTGTATGATGTTTTGTTTGTTTTGTTTTTGTCTTGCTTCCAAAAAAATCTCTCCAGATTGGTTCTGCTGTATGGTCGGGATTTCTCCCTAAGGGTTAGCCCTCTACCAAACCTGACCCTGTAACTCTGCAGTGAGGTCGTCAATGTTACAGGGAGTATAAGCCAATTTGATAAAATGGTTTTAACAGTGTGTTGTTATTCTATGTGACATTTGTCTTAGACATTTCTATTAAGAATATTGGTGGTAATAATTTGTCATACAGTAAATAGTTTGTCTGGTTTCAGGCTTTTAATTTTGAAAAACGACATGTTTAAATCCATTTTAACAATTTTAACAATTTTAACAATAGTTATCACAGTGTAATACAAGGAGGGAAAGTGAGGGAAAATGTTGCTGTCTGAAGAGGTAGCATTGAATTGTACACAGCATCTCCTCTCACTCTATCTTGGTTCGTGCAGGTGACTGTGACCTCCTCCTCAGACCAATTGGCAGTACGCCCAGAACATTGTTCTGTGAACCAAAAAGAGTATCTCAGTTTCAAGGTCCCAGATTTGAGAGAAGAAACCTTGTTAGTTATCAGTCAGTCAGTCACTTGCAGGAACCAACGTTGATGATGAATAATGAATCATGTAAATCATGCTTATATGAATTGTTTAGATAGCCGTATATTAGAGAACTAACGGGACTGTCCCGGCAGAGCTCCTGACCGATGTGTACTATGCATGAAGTTTGTTGGAACTTGCTGATAATAAAGAATGATTCATTTAAGTTTGACTTTGAGTCCCTGGTGGTAATTTCCACGACAACGCAGATAATATTATGTTGTCACATCAGCACGGCAATGGCTGTAATGGATACCCTGTTTGGTTTGAGCAAGTGTGATTGATAGGTGAGACCGGCATGTTTGTGTGTCCGTGTGTGTGTGTTTGTGTGTCTGTGTGTGTGGCAAGGGCTCAGCATGCTTTGTGTGTGTCCACTACAGATGAGGATGTGTGTGTGTATTTGTGCATTCGTGTGTGTGTGTGTGTGTGTGTGTGTGTGTGTGTGTGTATGTGTGTGTGTGTGTGATGCGAGGATCTCAGCTTAGCTTGTGTGTGTGTGTGTGTCCACTACAGATGAGGATGAGTGTGTGTGGGTTCCCTCGGTGCGCAGCCCTCTGTGCGCCCGGCACAGATGAGACGGCTGAGGCCATGCTATCCCTGACCCCTGAACCTGCCCTGACCTCTGACCCCCGACCTCTAACCCCATGACCCCTGTCTTTTGGCCACATTCCAATCCAGACATCTGCCTGAACTCACAGCTGTACCCATCACGTGATATAGCAGTAATCTGATGCCTGACTGAGCTGTAAGTCCAGCACAGACTGTGGGAGGAGCACAGTACTACAAAGAGCCATGACTACATGGAACTCTATTCCACAGTACTACATAGAGCCATGACTACATGGAACTCTATTCCACAGTACTACATAGAGCCATGACTACATGGAACTCTATTCCACAGTACTACATAGAGCCATGACTACATGGAACTCTATTCCACATCAAGTAACTCACGCCAACAGTACAGTTTGATTAAACAAGAAATACACCTTATGGAACAGCGGGGACTGTGAAGCAACATAGACAAGTGCATATAAACACAAGATAACATACACAGTATTCACTCATGTACACATGGATTTTGTGTTGTAGATAAGTGGTAGAAGAGTAGAGGCCTGAGGGACACACTTAATATGTTGTGAAATCTGTTATCAATGTAATGTAATGTTTTTAAAACTGCCTTCATTTTGCTGGAAGAGGAAGAGTAGCTGCTGCCTTGACAGGAACTAATGGGGATCCAGAATGAATACAACTACAGCTACGTAGCACACAGCCATTGGTTGAAGCAATGCAACGACTGCATTGTAGTTGGACTGGAACGTGACCCCGTACCCTAAACCAGTTTGAATGTGACCCCGTACCCTAAACCAGTTTGAACGTGACCCCGTACCCTAAACCAGTTTGAACGTGACCCAGTACCCTAAACCAGTATGAACGTGACCCCAACACATCGTCTTGCATGCGGCAGAACTAAGACTCGGCGTGCGTCCCAATAATCCCTCCTCTCTCGTGAAGTGTACACTTGTTCACTTTCCTTCACTGAACTCACACTAGAATGCCTCAACCAATCCAATGCTTTTAGATTTGAAGTAGTGAACAAGTGTACACTTCAGAGGAAAGGAGGGAGCAGTGTCCTCGAGTGGAATGTTTCTTAATATTTTTAATAATTTCATAATTAAGCAACTTTTTATAATTTTTTATCTAAAAAATCCATTGTTTCTATTTGAAACGTTGTTGTTATATTACACTGTAATGTGAAGTAATGTGAATATGAAGTTTAATATTGGAATGAAACTGACATGGTTCATGTGTCTTATATATAGACAGTCAAATAGCGATGGAGCTCTCAGAGAAAACGATGCAGAGGAAATATATGACATTTTAAGTGCGGTCCTCCGGAACAGGTTGAAGATCAAATGCGGCCCACTTGGCAAAATGAGTGTGACCCCCCTGATCTAGACTGTTAGAGAGGTTACTACCCTCACTGTTCCCCATGCTACTTCCTCAAACAGAGGTTACTGTTGTGCCACTGCAAACTGCCCCATAAGGACAGGTCTAGGTTCAGTTACTGTGTAAGCCTGGATAATGATGATCAGTAAGGGACTATGTAAACTGATCTGAGTGTGGTGCTTATATTACAGTAGTGACTTTCCTCTGTTGCTGTAGATACCGTTATTCCACTGGCAGCTTCCTCTTTGTAGTGTTGAGGCCCAAATGACACCCCTTTCCCTGTATAGTGCACTACATTAGACTAGGGCCCATATGCACCATATAATAGGTTGTCATTTGGGATGCATGCTAGGATGGTTACCATGGTAACATTTTTAGCACTAGTGTGCTGTGGGTTTCTGGGTGTTTTTAATCTCCACCTCAACTTCCTCTCTGTCTCATGTCTTCATTTATAACTTAGTTAGTTGGTATCTGATGGTATCTGATGGTAAACCATGTCAACAACTTGGATCTACTGTGAGCGTGATAAGGATGTGACAGTTTTCATTTGTGTGTTGTGTTGGTGTGGTGTGTTGTGGTGTGTGGTGTGTAGTGTGTAGTGTTGTTGTATCGTGGGGTGGTGTGGTGTGTGGTGTGTAGTGTTGTTGTATCGTGGTGTGGTGTGTGTTGTATTAGTATTTATTAAGGATCCCCATTAGTTCCAGCCAAGGCAGCAGATACTCTTCCTGGAGTCCAGCAACATTGAAGCAGTTTAAAAACATTACAAAACATTCAAAACAGATTTTACACCTCAGACCCCTAGTCCACTACCACATGTCTACAACACACTAAGACCCCTAGTCCACTACCACATGTCTACAACACACTAAGACCCCTAGTCCACTACCACATGTCTACAACACACTAAGACCCCTAGTCCACTACCACATGTCTACAACACACTAAGACCCCTAGTCCACTACCACATGTCTACAACACACTAAGACCCCTAGTCCACTACCACATGTCTACAACACACTAAGACCCCTAGTCCACTACCACATGTCTACAACACACTAAGACCCCTAGTCCACTACCACATGTCTACAACACACTAAGACCCCTAGTCCACTACCACATGTCTACAACACACTAAGACCCCTAGTCCACTACCACATGTCTACAACACACTAAGACCCCTAGTCCACTACCACATGTCTACAACACACTAAGACCCTAGTCCACTACCACATGTCTACAACACACTAGGTGTGTGCCATCAGACCCCTACTCCACTACCACATGTCTACAACACACTAAGACCCCTAGTCCACTACCACATGTCTACAACACACTAAGACCCCTAGTCCACTACCACATGTCTACAACACACTAAGACCCCTAGTCCACTACCACATGTCTACAACACAATAAGGGTGTGCCCTCAGACCCCTACTCCACTACCACATGTCTACAACACAGTAGGTGTGTGCCATCAGACCCCTACTCCACTACCACATGTCTACAACACACTAGGTGTGTGCCATCAGACCCCTACTCCACTACCACATGTCTACAACACACTAGGTGTGTGCCCTCAGACCCCTACTCCACTACCACATGTCTACAACACACTAGGTGTGTGCCCTCAGACCCCTACTCCACTACCACATGTCTACAACACACTAGGTGTGTGCCCTCAGACCCCTACTCCACTACCACATGTCTACAACACACTAGGTGTGTGCCCTCAGACCCCTACTCCACTACCACATGTCTACAACACACTAAGGGTGTGCCCTCAGACCCCTACTCCACTACCACATGTCTACAACACACTAGGTGTGTGCCCTCAGACCCCTACTCCACTACCACATGTCTACAACACACTAGGTGTGTGCCCTCAGACCCCTACTCCACTACCACATGTCTACAACACACTAGGTATGTGCCCTCAGACCCCTACTCCACTACCACATGTCTACAACACACTAAGGGTGTGCCCTCAGACCCCTACTCCACTACCACATGTCTACAACACACTAGGTGTGTGCCCTCAGACCCCTACTCCACTACCACATGTCTACAACACACTAAGGGTGTGCCCTCAGACCCCTACTCCACTACCACATGTCTACAACACACTAGGTGTGTGCCCTCAGACCCCTACTCCACTACCACATGTCTACAACACACTAGGTGTGTGCCATCAGACCCCTACTTCACTACCACATGTCTACAACACACTAAGGGTGTGCCCTCAGACCCCTACTCCACTACCACATGTCTACAACACACTAGGTGTGTGCCCTCAGACCCCTACTCCACTACCACATGTCTACAACACACTAAGGGTGTGCCCTCAGACCCCTACTCCACTACCACATGTCTACAACACACTAGGTGTGTGCCCTCAGACCCCTACTCCACTACCACATGTCTACAACACACTAAGGGTGTGCCCTCAGACCCCCTACTCCACTACCACATGTCTACAACACACTAGGTGTGTGCCCTCAGACCCCTACTCCACTACCACATGTCTACAACACACTAAGTGTGTGCCCTCAGACCCCTACTCCACTACCACATGTCTACAACACACTAGGTGTGTGCCCTCAGACCCCTACTCCACTACCACATGTCTACAACACACTAGGTGTGTGCCCTCAGACCCCTACTCCACTACCACATGTCTACAACACACTAAGGGTGTGCCCTCAGACCCCTACTCCACTACCACATGTCTACAACACACTAGGTGTGTGCCCTCAGACCCCTACTCCACTACCACATGTCTACAACACACTAGGGGTGTGCCCTCAGACCCCTACTCCACTACCACATGTCTACAACACACTAGGTGTGTGCCCTCAGACCCCTACTCCACTACCACATGTCTACAACACACTAAGGGTGTGCCCTCAGACCCCTACTCCACTACCACATGTCTACAACACACTAAGTGTGTGTCCTCAGACCCCTACTCCACTACCACATGTCTACAACACAAAATTAATGTGTACGTGTGTGTATAGTGTGTACGTTATTGTGTGTGTATGCGTGTCTGTGTGTATGTTTGTGTTGCTTCACAGTCCCTGCTGTTCCATAAGGTGTAATTTTATCTGTTTTTAAAATCAAATTTGACTGCTTACATCAGGAACTTGATGTGGAATAGAGTTCCATGTAGTCATGGCTCTATGTGGTACTGTGGAATAGAGTTCCATGTAGTCATGGCTCTATGTGGTACTGTGGAATAGAGTTCCATGTAGTCATGGCTCTATGTGGTACTGTGGAATAGAGTTCCATGTAGTCATGGCTCTATGTGGTACTGTGGAATAGAGTTCCATGTAGTCATGGCTCTATGTGGTACTGTGGAATAGAGTTCCATGTAGTCATGGCTCTATGTAGTACTGTGGAATAGAGTTCCATGTAGTCATGGCTCTATGTAGTACTGTGGAATAGAGTTCCATGTAGTCATGGCTCTATGTAGTACTGTGGAATAGAGTTCCATGTAGTCATGGCTCTATGTGGTACTGTGGAATAGAGTTCCATGTAGTCATGGCTCTATGTGGTACTGTGGAATAGAGTTCCATGTAGTCATGGCTCTATGTAGTACTGTGGAATAGAGTTCCATGTAGTCATGGCTCTATGTAGTACTGTGGAATAGAGTTCCATGTAGTCATGGCTCTATGTAGTACTGTGGAATAGAGTTCCATGTAGTCATGGCTCTATGTGGTACTGTGGAATAGAGTTCCATGTAGTCATGGCTCTATGTGGTACTGTGGAATAGAGTTCCATGTAGTCATGGCTCTATGTAGTACTGTGGAATAGAGTTCCATGTAGTCATGGCTCTATGTAGTACTGTGGAATAGAGTTCCATGTAGTCATGGCTCTATGTGGTACTGTGGAATAGAGTTCCATGTAGTCATGGCTCTATGTGGTACTGTGGAATAGAGTTCCATGTAGTCATGGCTCTATGTAGTACTGTGGAATAGAGTTCCATGTAGTCATGGCTCTATGTGGTACTGTGGAATAGAGTTCCATGTAGTCATGGATCTATGTGGTACTGTGGAATAGAGTTCCATGTAGTCATGGCTCTATGTGGTACTGTGGAATAGAGTTCCATGTAGTCATGGCTCTATGTGGTACTGTGGAATAGAGTTCCATGTAGTCATGGCTCTATGTGGTACTGTGGAATAGAGTTCCATGTAGTCATGGCTCTATGTGGTACTGTGGAATAGAGTTCCATGTAGTCATGGCTCTATGTAGTACTGTGGAATAGAGTTCCATGTAGTCATGGCTCTATGTGGTACTGTGGAATAGAGTTCCATGTAGTCATGGCTCTATGTAGTACTGTAAGACCTGCCTTGTTGATAGTGCTGTAAGAAGGTAGAAACTAGGGCCTGTAGGACCTGCCTTGTTGATAGTGCTGTTAAGAAGGTAGAAACTAGGGGCCTGTAGGACCTGCCTTGTTGATAGTGCTGTTAAGAAGGGTTACTCCATGCAGTTTAGTCACCTTCACTTGCATAATTTCTACATTATGCATTTGAAGTTTAGGGTTTGGTGAATGATTTGTCCCAAATATAATGCTTTTAGTGTTTGAAATATTTAGGACTAAATGATTCCTTTCCTCCCATTTTGAAAGTAACTGCAGCTCTTTGTTCAGTGTTGCAGTCATTTCAGGCTCTGTAGTAGCTGACATATATAGTGTTGCAGTCATTTCAGGCTCTGTAGTAGCTGACATATATAGTGTTGTGTCATTTCAGGCTGTGTAGTAGCTGACATATATAGTGTTGCAGTCATTTCAGGCTCTGTAGTAGCTGACATATATAGTGTTGCAGTCATTTCAGGCTCTGTAGTAGCTGACATATATAGTGTTGTGTCATTTCAGGCTGTGTAGTAGCTGACATATATAGTGTTGCAGTCATTTCAGGCTCTGTAGTAGCTGACATATATAGTGTAGCTAGTCATTTCAGGCTCTGTAGTAGCTGACATATATAGTGTTGCAGTCATTTCAGGCTCTGTAGTAGCTGACATATATTAGTGTAGCAGTCATTTCAGGCTCTGTAGTAGCTGACATATATAGTGTAGCAGTCTTTCAGGCTCTGTAGTAGCTGACATATATAGTGTAGCAGTCATTTCAGGCTCTGTAGTAGCTGACATATATAGTGTAGCAGTCATTTCAGGCTCTGTAGTAGCTGACATATATAGTGTAGCAGTCATTTCAGGCTCTGTAGTAGCTGACATATATAGTGTTGCAGTCATTTCAGGCTCTGTAGTAGCTGACATATATAGTGTAGCAGTCATTTCAGGCTCTGTAGTAGCTGACATATATAGTGTAGCAGTCATTTCAGGCTCTGTAGTAGCTGACATATATAGTGTTGCAGTCATTTCAGGCTCTGTAGTAGCTGACATATATAGTGTAGCAGTCATTTCAGGCTCTGTAGTAGCTGACATATATAGTGTAGCAGTCATTTCAGGCTCTGTAGTAGCTGACATATATAGTGTAGCAGTCATTTCAGGCTCTGTAGTAGCTGACATATATAGTGTTGCAGTCATTTCAGGCTCTGTAGTAGCTGACATATATAGTGTAGCAGTCATTTCAGGCTCTGTAGTAGCTGACATATATAGTGTTGCAGTCATTTCAGGCTCTGTAGTAGCTGACATATATAGTGTTGCAGTCATTTCAGGCTCTGTAGTAGCTGACATATATAGTGTTGCAGTCATTTCAGGCTCTGTAGTAGCTGACATATATAGTGTTGCAGTCATTTCAGGCTCTGTAGTAGCTGACATATATAGTGTTGCAGTCATTTCAGGCTCTGTAGTAGCTGACATATATAGTGTTGCAGTCATTTCAGGCTCTGTAGTAGCTGACATATATAGTGTTGCAGTCATTTCAGGCTCTGTAGTAGCTGACATATATAGTGTTGCAGTCATTTCAGGCTCTGTAGTAGCTGACATATATAGTGTTGTGTCATTTCAGGCTCTGTAGTAGCTGACATATATAGTGTTGCAGTCATTTCAGGCTCTGTAGTAGCTGACATATATAGTGTTGCAGTCATTTCAGGCTCTGTAGTAGCTGACATATATAGTGTTGCAGTCATTTCAGGCTCTGTAGTAGCTGACATATATAGTGTTGCAGTCATTTCAGGCTCTGTAGTAGCTGACATATATAGTGTTGCAGTCATTTCAGGCTCTGTAGTAGCTGACATATATAGTGTTGCAGTCATTTCAGGCTCTGTAGTAGCTGACATATATAGTGTTGCAGTCATTTCAGGCTCTGTAGTAGCTGACATATATAGTGTTGCAGTCATTTCAGGCTCTGTAGTAGCTGACATATATAGTGTTGCAGTCATTTCAGGCTCTGTAGTAGCTGACATATATAGTGTAGCAGTCATTTCAGGCTCTGTAGTAGCTGACATATATAGTGTAGCAGTCATTTCAGGCTCTGTAGTAGCTGACATATATAGTGTTGCAGTCATTTCAGGCTCTGTAGTAGCTGACATATATAGTGTTGCAGTCATTTCAGGCTCTGTAGTAGCTGACATATATAGTGTTGCAGTCATTTCAGGCTCTGTAGTAGCTGACATATATAGTGTTGCAGTCATTTCAGGCTCTGTAGTAGCTGACATATATAGTGTAGCAGTCATTTCAGTCTCTGTAGTAGCTGACATATATAGTGTTGCAGTCATTTCAGGCTCTGTAGTAGCTGACATATTTAGTGTTGCAGTCATTTCAGGCTCTGTAGTAGCTGACATATATAGTGTTGCAGTCATTTCAGGCTCTGTAGTAGCTGACATATATAGTGTTGCAGTCATTTCAGGCTCTGTAGTAGCTGACATATATAGTGTTGCAGTCATTTCAGGCTCTGTAGTAGCTGACATATATAGTGTTGCAGTCATTTCAGGCTCTGTAGTAGCTGACATATATAGTGTAGCAGTCATTTCAGTCTCTGTAGTAGCTGACATATATAGTGTTGCAGTCATTTCAGGCTCTGTAGTAGCTGACATATTTAGTGTTGCAGTCATTTCAGGCTCTGTAGTAGCTGACATATATAGTGTTGCAGTCATTTCAGGCTCTGTAGTAGCTGACATATATAGTGTTGCAGTCATTTCAGGCTCTGTAGTAGCTGACATATATAGTGTTGCAGTCATTTCAGGCTCTGTAGTAGCTGACATATACAGTGTTGTGTCATCCTCATGCATAGACACACTGGCTTCACTCAAAAGGGTGGCAACTGCTCGGCCTCCGACCACAAGGCACTACAGAGTGTTGTAACGGCTTTCTTCCTGGGAAGGAGAGGTTGGACCAAAATGCAGCGCGGTTATAGTTCATGTTTTTTAATAAGAAAACTCAAGATGAACATAATACAAAACAATAAACGTGGCAAAACCGAAACAGTCCTACCTGGTGCAGAAACACTAAGACAGGAAACACAAAAGAACTATGGTCAGAACGTGACAAGTGTAGTGCGTACGGCCCAGTACATCACTGTTACCAGGCTTCCTGCCATCCAGGACCTCTATACCAGGCGGTGTCAGAGGAAGGCCCTAAAAATTGTCAAAGACTCCAGCCACCCTAGTCGTAGACTGTTCTCTCTGCTACGGTACCAGAGCACCAAGTCTAGGTCCAAGAGGCTTCTAAACAGCTTCTACCCCCAGCCGTAAGACTCCCGAACATCTAATCAAATGGCTACCCAGACTATTTGCATTGCCCCCCTCCTCCTTTTACACTGCTACTACTCTCTTTTATTATCTATGCATAGTCACTTTAATAACTCTACCTACCTCAATTACCTAGACTAACCGGCTGTCCCGAAAAGAGACCGGTACCGGTACCCCTGTATATAGCCTCGCTATTGTTATTTTACTGCTACTCTTTAATTATTTATTA
The DNA here is from genome assembly GCF_002021735.2 of Oncorhynchus kisutch. Classification (NCBI taxonomy): domain Eukaryota; kingdom Metazoa; phylum Chordata; class Actinopteri; order Salmoniformes; family Salmonidae; genus Oncorhynchus; species Oncorhynchus kisutch. The sequence goes on from NW_022263252.1 coordinate 66,320, forward strand.
CTTGTATTTCTTAAGTATTGTTTTATAAAAAATGTTTAAACAGCATTGTTGGTTAGGGCCTGTAAGTCAGCATTTCACTGTATTGTGTGGCAAATAACATTTGATTTGATGTCATTAGTAAACATTGAATTCCTTTAAAAAGTAAGGGGCCTAGAATTCCTTTAAAAAGTAAGGGGCCTAGAATTCCTGATTCTACCTGGATTATGTGTCTCTGTGTTCTGTTGGACAGGTAACTCTTTATCCACACTATAGCAGGGGTGTAAAGCCACAACACACTCTGTGTTCTGTTGGACAGGTAACTCTTTATCCACACTATAGCAGGGGGTGTAAAGCCTCTGTGTTCTGTTGGACAGGTAACTCTTTATCCACACTATAGCAGGGGGTGTAAAGCCTCTGTGTTCTGTTGGACAGGTAACTCTTTATCCACACTATAGCAGGGGGTGAAAAGCCACAACATGTGTTTTTCCAGGCCTGAGGCAACACACCTAGTAGGCCTGAGGCAACACACCTAGTAGGCCTGAGACAACACACCTAGTAGGCCTGAGGCAACACACCTAGTAGGCCTGAGACAACACACCTAGTAGGCCTGAGGCAACACACCTAGTAGGCCTGAGACAACACACCTAGTAGGCCTGAGGCAACACACCTAGTAGGCCTGAGGCAACACACCTAGTAGGCCTGAGGCAACACACCTAGTAGGCCTGAGACAACACACCTAGTAGGCCTGAGGCAACACACCTAGTAGGCCTGAGGCAACACACCTAGTAGGCCTGAGGCAACACACCTAGTAGGCCTGAGACAACACACCTAGTAGGCCTGAGGCAACACACCTAGTAGGCCTGAGACAACACACCTAGTAGGCCTGAGGCAACACACCTAGTAGGCCTGAGACAACACACCTAGTAGGCCTGAGGCAACACACCTAGTAGGCCTGAGGCAACACACCTAGTAGGCCTGAGGCAACACACCTAGTAGGCCTGAGACAACACACCTAGTAGGCCTGAGGCAACACACCTAGTAGGCCTGAGACAACACACCTAGTGGGCCTGAGGCAACACACCTAGTAGGCCTGAGACAACACACCTAGTAGGCCTGAGGCAACACACCTAGTAGGCCTGAGGCAACACACCTAGTAGGCCTGAGGCAACACATCTAGTAGGCCTGAGGCAACACACATAGTAGACCTGAGTCAACACACCTAGTAGGCCTGAGGCAACACACCTAGTAGGCCTGAGTCAACACACCTAGTAGGCCTGAGGCAACACACCTAGTAGGCCTGAGGCAACACACCTAGTAGGCCTGAGGCAACACATCTAGTAGGCCTGAGGCAACACACCTAGTAGGCCTGAGACAACACACCTAGTAGGCCTGAGGCAACACACCTAGTAGGCCTGAGGCAACACACCTAGTAGGCCTGAGGCAACACACCTAGTAGGCCTGAGACAACACACCTAGTAGGCCTGAGGCAACACACCTAGTAGGCCTGAGACAACACACCTAGTGGGCCTGAGGCAACACACCTAGTAGGCCTGAGACAACACACCTAGTAGGCCTGAGGCAACACACCTAGTAGGCCTGAGGCAACACACCTAGTAGGCCTGAGGCAACACATCTAGTAGGCCTGAGGCAACACACATAGTAGACCTGAGTCAACACACCTAGTAGGCCTGAGGCAACACACCTAGTAGGCCTGAGGCAACACACCTAGTAGGCCTGAGGCAACACATCTAGTAGGCCTGAGGCAACACACATAGTAGACCTGAGTCAACACACCTAGTAGGCCTGAGGCAACACACCTAGTAGGCCTGAGGCAACACACCTAGTAGGCTTAACATGATGAGGGAGAGGAAGATAAGAAGGAGAGAGAGAGAGAGAGAGAGAGGAAGGATATATATATATAGAGAGAGAGGGGAGGAAGGACAGCGAGAGAGAGAGAAAGAGGAAGGATAGAGAGAGAGGAAGGATAGAGAGGAAGGATAGAGAGAGAGAGAGAGAAAGAGAGAGAGAGGAAGGATAGAGAGAGAGGAAGGATAGAGAGAGAGAGAGAGAGAGAGAGAGAGAGAGAGAGAGAGAGAGAGAGAGAGAGAGAGAGAGAGAGAGGCGAGGAAGGATAGAGAGAGGGGAAGGAAGGATAGAGAGAGAGGGAGAGGAAGGATAGAGAGAGAGGGAGAGGAAGGATAGAGAGAGAGGAAAGGATCGAGAGAGAGAGGGAGAGGAGGATAGAGAGAGAGAAGAAGGATCGAGAGAGAGAGAAGGATAGAGAGAGAGAGAAAGAGAGAGAGAAGGATAAAGAGAGAGAGAGAGAGAGAGAGAGAGAGGAAGGATAAAGAGAGAGAGAGGGAGAGGAAGGATAA
>NW_022263253.1:0-68610 GCF_002021735.2 Oncorhynchus kisutch
TGAAGGGGATTTTACAGGGCCCTAATGGACTACCGACATTGACAGTCTCCTAGCCTAAAAAACAAATGCTGAATTGCAATGCCTAGTTTTTTGAGGTAAACGCATTGTCCATATTTGATGATCAGGGCAGGGAAAGCACTAACAAACTGCATTTAGTCCAATAAAAAGACAACAAAATTATTAGGGTGATAAATAAACGGGAGTTGCTCCACGCATGACACAAGAGACCCCTCTGCTGGAGCAAAATGCTTACAGCACCTGGTATTCCCAGGCGGTCTCCCATCCAAGTACTAACCAGGCCCGACCCTGCTTAGCTTCCGAGATCGGACGAGATCGGGCGTATTCAGGCTGGTATGCCGTAAGCGAAAGGCAATCTCTTGGTACACTATATAAAGTCAACGTGTCGCTTACTCTTAGGGGACAGAGAAATGTCCACCTTGTGACACACACTGAAAAGCTCAAACCTTGCTTGCATTCCAGACATATATTTCACTCTTGTGGGGGGAAAAAGAGGGAATATCCTAGGTTCATACTTATGACAACTTCATGGACTAGGGCCCTATAAATAGAGCGCGCCCACACGGAATCACGAAAATACAGACATTAAACCGAAAATTCAACCATATTCAAAAATGCCTTGAACTAAGGCGGAAATCAACTCAATCCCTTCAACTTGTTAGAAAATCCATTCATTTGCCCAAGTGAATCATAAGACATGAACAAAATGCATCAGTGATTTGTATTTCCACGCAACGTTCAGAAACTGAATAGGACTGCCCAGTTTCCGTGCGCATGCGTGCGGAGCGCGCACATGTCTACACTTTGTGTAGCCGTTAGCGATGAGGCTAATGATAACCTTCTTGCGGTAGAGAAAGAAAGGCTTCCCACAAAAACCTTCTCAATCAAATGTTAACTGCAAAGTAGCTTATGCCAGCCTGGCAGAATTATATCATGATTATTTGCATCAATACAGTGGCCATTTGTTTTGCAAACTCCGCAATCACATGAGCGCTACAGTAACACCGTTTAACCAAACAAAGGTCTCTTCCTGGCGCACCCTTGCCTAAAAAAGGGTAACTACACCCAAAATCGATATGTCTTCCTTTTTTTCCAGACCTCAAAAGTGGTTTCCCTGCTAGGGTTTTAAATGTTGCCGTGGACATAGAAACATCTAATCATGTTATATTTCTATTAAAAAGGTGTACTTTTGAGAGCGAAAACCTGCAGAAGCAGGGACAAACGGTCAACGGGGAATAGGGGGAATTATTTAAAAATAAATGGGGGGGGGGGGCATTCAGTCAAAACATTGAAGGGGATTTTACAGGGCCCTAATGGACTACAGACATTGACAGTCTCCTAGCCTAAAACAAATGCTGAATGCACTGCCTAGATTTTTTGAGGTAAACGCATTGTCCATTATTTGATTTGATCAGGGCAGGGAAGCACTAACAAACTGCATTTAGTCCAATAAAAGACACAACATTATTAGGGTGATAAATAAACGGGAGTTGCTCCACGCATGACACAAGAGAACCCTCTGCTGGAGCAAAATGCTTACAGCACCTGGTATTCCCAGGCGGTCTCCCATCCAAGTACTAACCAGGCCCGACCCTGCTTAGCTTCCGAGATCGGACGAGATCGGGCGTATTCAGGCTGGTATGGCCGTAAGCGAAAGGCAATCTCTTGGTACACTATATAAGTCAACGTGTCGCTTACTCTTAGGGGACAGAGAAATGTCCACCTTGTGACACACACTGAAAAGCTCAAACCTTGCTTGCATTTCCAGACCATATATTTCACTCTTGTGGGGGGGAAAAAGAGGGAATATCCTAGGTTCATACTTATGACAACTTCATGGACTAGGGCCCTATAAAATAGAGCGCGCCCACACGGAATCACGAAATACAGACATTAAACCGAAATTCAACCATATTCAAAAATGCCTTGAACTAAGGCGGAAATCAACTCAATCCCTTCAACTTGTTAGAAAATCCATTCATTTGCCCAAGTGAATCATAAGACATGAACAAAATGCATCAGTGATTTGTATTTCCACGCAACTTTCAGAAACTGAATAGGACTGCCCAGTTTCCGTGCGCATGCGTGCGGAGCGCGCACATGTCTACACTTTGTGTAGCCGTTAGCGATGAGGCTAATGATAACCTTCTTGCGGTAGAGAAGGAAAGGCTTCCCACAAAAACCTTCTCAATCAAATGTTAACTGCAAAGTAGCTTATGCCAGCCTGGCAGAATTATATCATGATTATTTGCATCAATACAGTGGCCATTTGTTTTGCAAACTCCGCAATCACATGAGCGCTACAGTAACACCGTTTAACCAAACAAAGGTCTCTTCCTGGCGCACCCTTGCCTAAAAAAGGGTAACTACACCCCAAAATCGATATGTCTTCCTTTTTTTCCAGACCTCAAAAGTGGTTTCCTGCTAGGGTTTTAAATGTTGCCGTGGACATAGAACATCTAATCATGTTATATTTCTATTAAAAAGGTGTACTTTTGAGAGCGAAAACCTGCAGAAGCAGGGACAAACGGTCAACGGGGAATAGGGGGAATTATTATAAAAATAAATGGGGGGGGGGGGCATTCAGTCAAAACATTGAAGGGGATTTTACAGGGCCCTAATGGACTACAGACATTGACAGTCTCCTAGCCTAAAAACAAATGCTGAATGCACTGCCTAGATTTTTTGAGGTAAACGCATTGTCCATTATTTGATTTGATCAGGGCAGGGAAGCACTAACAAACTGCATTTAGTCCAATAAAAAGACACAACATTATTAGGGTGATAAATAAACGGGAGTTGCTCCACGCATGACACAAGAGAACCCTCTGCTGGAGCAAAATGCTTACAGCACCTGGTATTCCCAGGCGGTCTCCCATCCAAGTACTAACCAGGCCCGACCCTGCTTAGCTTCCGAGATCGGACGAGATCGGGCGTATTCAGGCTGGTATGGCCGTAAGCGAAAGGCAATCTCTTGGTACACTATATAAAGTCAACGTGTCGCTTACTCTTAGGGGACAGAGAAATGTCCACCTTGTGACACACACTGAAAAGCTCAAACCTTGCTTGCATTTCCAGACCATATATTTCACTCTTGTGGGGGGGAAAAAGAGGGAATATCCTAGGTTCATACTTATGACAACTTCATGGACTAGGGCCCTATAAAATAGAGCGCGCCCACACGGAATCACGAAATACAGACATTAAACCGAAATTCAACCATATTCAAAAATGCCTTGAACTAAGGCGGAAATCAACTCAATCCCTTCAACTTGTTAGAAAATCCATTCATTTGCCCAAGTGAATCATAAGACATGAACAAAATGCATCAGTGATTTGTATTTCCACGCAACTTTCAGAAACTGAATAGGACTGCCCAGTTTCCGTGCGCATGCGTGCGGAGCGCGCACATGTCTACACTTTGTGTAGCCGTTAGCGATGAGGCTAATGATAACCTTCTTGCGGTAGAGAAAGAAAGGCTTCCCACAAAACCTTCTCAATCAAATGTTAACTGCAAAGTAGCTTATGCCAGCCTGGCAGAATTATATCATGATTATTTGCATCAATACAGTGGCCATTTGTTTTGCAAACTCCGCAATCACATGAGCGCTACAGTAACACCGTTTAACCAAACAAAGGTCTCTTCCTGGCGCACCCTTGCCTAAAAAAGGGTAACTACACCCCAAAATCGATATGTCTTCCTTTTTTTCCAGACCTCAAAAGTGGTTTCCTGCTAGGGTTTTAAATGTTGCCGTGGACATAGAACATCTAATCATGTTATATTTCTATTAAAAAGGTGTACTTTTGAGAGCGAAAACCTGCAGAAGCAGGGACAAACGGTCAACGGGGAATAGGGGGAATTATTATAAAAATAAATGGGGGGGGGGGGCATTCAGTCAAAACATTGAAGGGGATTTTACAGGGCCCTAATGGACTACAGACATTGACAGTCTCCTAGCCTAAAAACAAATGCTGAATGCACTGCCTAGATTTTTTGAGGTAAACGCATTGTCCATTATTTGATTTGATCAGGGCAGGGAAGCACTAACAAACTGCATTTAGTCCAATAAAAAGACACAACATTATTAGGGTGATAAATAAACGGGAGTTGCTCCACGCATGACACAAGAGAACCCTCTGCTGGAGCAAAATGCTTACAGCACCTGGTATTCCCAGGCGGTCTCCCATCCAAGTACTAACCAGGCCCGACCCTGCTTAGCTTCCGAGATCGGACGAGATCGGGCGTATTCAGGCTGGTATGGCCGTAAGCGAAAGGCAGTCTCTTGGTACACTATATAAAGTCAACGTGTCGCTTACTCTTAGGGGGACAGAGAAATGTCGTCCTTGTGACACACACTGAAATGCTCAAACCTTGCTTGCATTTCCAGGCCATATATTTCACTCTTGTGGGGGGGAAAAAGAGGGCATATCCTAGGTTCATACTTATGACAACTTCATGGACTAGGGCCCTAAAAAATTGAGCGCGCCCACACGGAATCACGAAATACAAACATTAAACCGAAATTCAACCATATTCAAAAATGCCTTGAACTAAGGCGGAAATCAACTCAATCCCTTCAACTTGTTAGAAAATCCATTCATTTGCCCAAGTGAATCATAAGACATGAACAAAATGCATCAGTGATTTGTATTTCCACGCAACTTTCAGAAACTGAATAGGACTGCCCAGTTTCCGTGCGCATGCGTGCGGAGCGCGCACATGTCTACACTTTGTGTAGCCGTTAGCGATGAGGCTAATGATAACCTTCTTGTGGTAGAGAAGGAAAGGCTTCCCACAAAAACCTTCTCAATCAAATGTTAACTGCAAAGTAGCTTATGCCAGCCTGGCAGAATTATATCATGATTATTTGCATCAATACAGCGGCCATTTGTTTTGCAAACTCCGCAATCACATGAGCGCTACAGTAACACCGTTTAACCAAACAAAGGTCTCTTCCTGGCGCACCCTTGCCTAAAAAAGGGTAACTACACCCCAAAATCGATATGTCTTCCTTTTTTTCCAGACCTCAAAAGTGGTTTCCTGCTAGGGTTTTTAATGTTGCCGTGGACATAGAACATCTAATCATGTTATATTTCTATTAAAAAGGTGTACTTTTGAGAGCGAAAACCTGCAGAAGCAGGGACAAACGGTCAACGGGGAATAGGGGGAATTATTATAAAAATAAATGGGGGGGGGGGGGGGGGGCAATCAGTCAAAACATTGAAGGGGATTTTACAGGGCCCTAATGGACTACAGACATTGACAGTCTCCTAGCCTAAAAACAAATGCTGAATGCACTGCCTAGATTTTTGGAGGTAAACGCATTGTCCATTATTTGATTTGATCAGGGCAGGGAAGCACTAACAAACTGCATTTAGTCCAATAAAAAGACACAACATTATTAGGGTGATAAATAAACGGGAGTTGCTCCACGCATGACACAAGAGAACCCTCTGCTGGAGCAAAATGCTTACAGCACCTGGTATTCCCAGGCGGTCTCCCATCCAAGTACTAACCAGGCCCGACCCTGCTTAGCTTCCGAGATCGGACGAGATCGGGCGTATTCAGGCTGGTATGGCCGTAAGCGAAAGGCAATCTCTTGGTACACTATATAAAGTCAACGTGTCGCTTACTCTTAGGGGGACAGAGAAATGTCGTCCTTGTGACACACACTGAAATGCTCAAACCTTGCTTGCATTTCCAGGCCATATATTTCACTCTTGTGGGGGGGAAAAAGAGGGCATATCCTAGGTTCATACTTATGACAACTTCATGGGACTAGGGCCCTATAAAATAGAGCGCGCCCACACGGAATCACGAAATACAGACATTAAACCGAAATTCAACCATATTCAAAAATGCCTTGAACTAAGGCGGAAATCAACTCAATCCCTTCAACTTGTTAGAAAATCCATTCATTTGCCCAAGTGAATCATAAGACATGAACAAAATGCATCAGTGATTTGTATTTCCACGCAACTTTCAGAAACTGAATAGGACTGCCCAGTTTCCGTGCGCATGCGTGCGGAGCGCGCACATGTCTACACTTTGTGTAGCCGTTAGCGATGAGGCTAATGATAACCTTCTTGTGGTAGAGAAGGAAAGGCTTCCCACAAAAACCTTCTCAATCAAATGTTAACTGCAAAGTAGCTTATGCCAGCCTGGCAGAATTATATCATGATTATTTGCATCAATACAGTGGCCATTTGTTTTGCAAACTCCGCAATCACATGAGCGCTACAGTAACACCGTTTAACCAAACAAAGGTCTCTTCCTGGCGCACCCTTGCCTAAAAAAGGGTAACTACACCCCAAAATCGATATGTCTTCCTTTTTTTCCAGACCTCAAAAGTGGTTTCCTGCTAGGGTTTTAAATGTTGCCGTGGACATAGAACATCTAATCATGTTATATTTCTATTAAAAAGGTGTACTTTTGAGAGCGAAAACCTGCAGAAGCAGGGACAAACGGTCAACGGGGAATAGGGGGAATTATTATAAAAATAAATGGGGGGGGGGGGGGCAATCAGTCAAAACATTGAAAGGGATTTTACAGGGCCCTAATGGACTACAGACATTGACAGTCTCCTAGCCTAAAAACAAATGCTGAATGCACTGCCTAGATTTTTTGAGGTAAACGCATTGTCCATTATTTGATTTGATCAGGGCAGGGAAGCACTAACAAACTGCATTTAGTCCAATAAAAAGACACAACATTATTAGGGTGATAAATAAACGGGAGTTGCTCCACGCATGACACAAGAGAACCCTCTGCTGGAGCAAAATGCTTACAGCACCTGGTATTCCCAGGCGGTCTCCCATCCAAGTACTAACCAGGCCCGACCCTGCTTAGCTTCCGAGATCGGACGAGATCGGGCGTATTCAGGCTGGTATGGCCGTAAGCGAAAGGCAATCTCTTGGTACACTATATAAAGTCAACGTGTCGCTTACTCTTAGGGGACAGAGAAATGTCCACCTTGTGACACACACTGAAAAGCTCAAACCTTGCTTGCATTTCCAGACCATATATTTCACTCTTGTGGGGGGGAAAAGAGGGAATATCCTAGGTTCATACTTATGACAACTTCATGGGACTAGGGCCCTATAAAATAGAGCGCGCCCACACGGAATCACGAAATACAGACATTAAACCGAAATTCAACCATATTCAAAAATGCCTTGAACTAAGGCGGAAATCAACTCAATCCCTTCAACTTGTTAGAAAATCCATTCATTTGCCCAAGTGAATCATAAGACATGAACAAAATGCATCAGTGATTTGTATTTCCACGCAACTTTCAGAAACTGAATAGGACTGCCCAGTTTCCGTGCGCATGCGTGCGGAGCGCGCACATGTCTACACTTTGTGTAGCCGTTAGCGATGAGGCTAATGATAACCTTCTTGTGGTAGAGAAGGAAAGGCTTCCCACAAAAACCTTCTCAATCAAATGTTAACTGCAAAGTAGCTTATGCCAGCCTGGCAGAATTATATCATGATTATTTGCATCAATACAGTGGCCATTTGTTTTGCAAACTCCGCAATCACATGAGCGCTACAGTAACACCGTTTAACCAAACAAAGGTCTCTTCCTGGCGCACCCTTGCCTAAAAAAGGGTAACTACACCCCAAAATCGATATGTCTTCCTTTTTTTCCAGACCTCAAAAGTGGTTTCCTGCTAGGGTTTTAAATGTTGCCGTGGACATAGAACATCTAATCATGTTATATTTCTATTAAAAAGGTGTACTTTTGAGAGCGAAAACCTGCAGAAGCAGGGACAAACGGTCAACGGGGAATAGGGGGAATTATTATAAAAATAAATGGGGGGGGGGGGGGGGGGCAATCAGTCAAAACATTGAACGGGATTTTACAGGGCCCTAATGGACTACAGACATTGACAGTCTCCTAGCCTAAAAACAAATGCTGAATGCACTGCCTAGATTTTTTGAGGTAAACGCATTGTCCATTATTTGATTTGATCAGGGCAGGGAAGCACTAACAAACTGCATTTAGTCCAATAAAAAGACACAACATTATTAGGGTGATAAATAAACGGGAGTTGTGCACGCATGACACAAGAGAACCCTCTGCTGGAGCAAAATGCTTACAGCACCTGGTATTCCCAGGCGGTCTCCCATCCAAGTACTAACCAGGCCCGACCCTGCTTAGCTTCCGAGATCGGACCAGATCGGGCGTATTTTTTAAATAAAAAATAAAAAATAATTATGAAAAACAGACAATTTTACAGCGTTTCAATCAATGAACAATTCACCATTTTACAAAATCAGAAAGAAAATACAATCAATTGACATTTAAATCCCTCACTAAATCCAAATTAGTAATTAAAGACAAGTTTTCCATTTGGTAACATTCTAATAAATGTACTCCCCCACACAAACTGTTTTTCAAAGTTGCCTCCACCATATGTATGTATTATCTCTATATTTTTCTCCAAAATACTCTTAAAAAATACCTCCACACTCACACATTTCCCTTCATAATGACACAAGTTCCTTCTTAATCTTACAGCATATCTAGCATGACTTAAAACATAATTCACCAAGTTAAAATTCAAAACTTTACTTTTCCCATTAATACCAAACAGAAAAAATATCCTACATTCTATTCCATTAGAGAGATTAAAGTAGATGTCACGTGTCAAAAATTTGATTGATGACCCTATGTGAACCTATGTGAACGCTATGTGAACCCTATGTAGTGATGACGTGTGCATGTCTTCTGGTCAGGCAAGCCTGGTTAGGTGGGGGCTATGGGGTGAGTAAGGGTCCATTTGACAGGCCGTTAATGATTGATGACCCAAGCCTGATAGGCAAGCCTGGTTAGGTGGGGGCTATGGGGTGAGTAAGGGTCCCTTTGACAGGCCGTTAATGATTGATGACCCAAGCCTGATTTATGACCCTATGTAATGATTTATGACCCTATGTCATGTAGAAGGGTGCATGCCCAGGGTTGAGTAAGTGACCATGTGTCAGGTCAACCTGTTACTGTTTCTCACGGTTTGGGTTGGTTAAGGCCCCTTATAAAGCCGCTGAACAATACCTGTTTAAGAGTGCACAAGATCTTAAGAATAACCATGGAATTTGGGATCGGTACCAAAGCAGTGATGACTGTAACAACTGAAACAGGCCTTCGGGTTGCCCATAGAGCAAGGGCAAAGTATCAACCAGCAATATATGATGCGCCAAAAAAACGTTTTTTAAATGTGTATAGAACCCAAATACCGCCAGCAAATGCTCTGACAGATCAAGTGTTGATGTCTAATGGCCAGCAGTGGGGGTATCGGTTTGATTACCTGGCCTGTAGAGTGACCCTCTATACGGTAGATGAAGGAGAAGAATATACAGACCAGACTGTAGGCTTGGAATATGGTGTTGAAGACTGGTCGGTTTTTCGCAAGGTTGTGTGTCCTGAACTGAGCCTTATCACCAAGGGGTATAGTGTGTTCACGGGCCACGAGACCCGTTGGGAAGGTACCCCGGACTCCTCAGGACAAATATTTCACAGGGTGAAAATACAAAGAAAGAATGGCCGACCGTGCGGCAGCGTGGAGTTCTATATCGGCACCGAGGCAATCCGAAACCACAACCTTAGGGGTGGTGGCCTGACTGGGGATACCCGACTGCGTCTGCTTATTCCTTTTAAGAGTTGGGATGTACTGGAATTGAAAATGTTGCAACCGTTGGATGCTCTCTTTGTACAGAGCCAACAGCGTCAGAGCCTTGTTCATTTAAAGAAGTGCATAATATATACGAATCGTAAAGATTACGATGCAAAAGAGCCTCAAGAAGATACAGCGTCAGAAGAAAACTAAGTAAGCGGATGCTTTAACCCCGCCCCCCCAGATACCCAAGGGCCTTGTTCTACAATAAAAAGAAAAAAAGCAGCCAGTTCTTCATTTCAGCATACACCATGGATCTCCAGACCATCTACGAGGAAGCCACTACGTCATGGGGGCCCGACACTAAAGACTCTATGCCACGAAGCCCTACACTCTACGCACCCCTGGCAAGACCCGTGACACCCCCGACATTTACCCAGCCTGAGGATGTGTTTGATGGGGTGGCCAGTACTATTTTTGTGGATACAATCAAGGCCTCTGTAGCTACACTTTTAAACGTGGTGATTGGCGAATATATACGAGAAAAATGCATCGGCTGTGAGATCAATCATCCCAGCCAGCGTCGTCATCCTTGCCTCTACGACCCTCCTAGATACTACTTTTTCAATCATTTTGAGGAGCTGGTGAAAAGACTGTGGTCCTGCCGTTTTATACCAGCGCTGGTCATCGCCCTGGAGTCTATGGGTATTGCGCCGTCTATCCCTAGAGTTTACGGGGTAACCGAAGCCTTCCTACATGAACTGAAGGAGGCCATCTTCATCCATGAGAAACTCAAAGAAATCCGACACACCCTGGTGGACGACAACAAATACAGGGAAGCTGTGGTGGCTGATGTGATGCTTTTCTGGCTCAATAAATCCCAAGAGACCGAGTGACATTTTGTTTATTTAGAGCTATGGGTAACTATGTGTCTACGATGTTTGAGCGAATAAATACATTTTTTCTTTTGAGAGACCTTACAAATGTTATGCATCAGATTATTGAAAATAAAGTGAACAATGTAAAGTTCTACACAACCCACAATACAGGGGTTATTGTAGAGCGTGTGTTAAAAATGGAGCAAATCATGAAACATGTCCGACATACGGGCGAGAGTTTACAATGGTCACATATGGTATCAAGGCTTGTTGAGGATTCTGAAGAACTAGAAATAACTTTGGCTAAGATTTTACATTATTTGTTTGAACCACCCTTTAATGTGAATGTGTATCATATTTGTTGTTTATATACTTATATATCAGACGTGTGTGTTTTAAAAATTCAGCGAAACAAACCTGTAAATCTAAACAATATATACAGGGTGTTGCATGCTGTGATTGTTGAGAAAACGGGGACTTGTATCTTGCAACAAATCCTGAATTGTCTGTATACGTAATAATTGTTGCATTCTTAAAATAAAAATTCACAAACTGAAATGTTGTCGTTATATGAAAGTGGCTCATTACAGTTATTGTACCTCAGAGAGGCAAGAAGGATGGCTGAGCAGCTGTTGAAAAACATATATTATAATCCCTCTAACCCCGGGTCTTATGGGGGTAAAGAGCGTTTACAGAGAGCTATAGTCGAAGAAACAGGTAGTCTGTTAAGCGATGCTAAAGTGAATGAATGGTTATCAGAGCAAGATGCCTACACTCTACATAAACCTGTAAGAAAACATTTTCCAAGAAATAGAGTTTTTTCTACGCATCCATTATCCCAATTTCAGGCGGATCTATGTGACATGCAGTCCCTTGCCGATAAAAATGATGGAAATCGCTACATGCTAACGGTTATAGATATTTTCTCTAAATTAGCCTATGTAAGGGTGTTAAAAAATAAGAGCGGGGCAGAGGTGACCAGGGCCTTTGAATCGATCTTGAAGGCAGGAGGCGCCCCCAAGAAAGTGCAGACGGATGGCGGAAAAGAATTTTTTAATAAAACATTTCAGAAGCTAATGAATAAGTATAATATAGTACATTTTGCTACAGGCTCTGATTTGAAAGCTTCGGTTGTGGAACGCTTTAATAGGACTTTGAAAGAGCGGATGTGGCGCTATTTTACAGCTCACAACACCAACCGATATACAGACATAGTTCAGGATTTAGTAAACGGGTACAACCACAGCTACCATAAGACTATACGTATGAAGCCCTCGGAGGTCTCTTCGGAAAACTCTTTTCAAGTCTTTAAAAATATGTATGGTTTGTTCCCACTTCGCCGTAAGAAAAAAATGACTTTTAAATTCCTAGTGGGTGACTTGGTGCGTATATCAAAGTTGAGGGGTGTTTTCGACAAAAAATACGAACAAGGCTTTAGCTCGGAGTTGTTTACCGTTACCGAATGTCTGCCACGCATTCCGCCGGTCTACAAATTAAAAGATTATGACGGGGATCTTATAGAGGGATCTTTTTATGAGAAGGAATTACAGAAGGTCCAGTTGGGTAAAGACAAAGTCTTTCACGTGGAGGAGATTCTAGATCAGAAGAGAGAAAAGGGTAAAAAATGGTTGCTGGTCCGCTGGAAAAACTGGCCTCAAAAGTTCAACAGTTGGGTATTGGAGCAGGATGTGGTGGAGGCAACGGGGGTTAATTTAAACCCCTAGTCATGATAACTAGTGCATCATTCGCGTGTACACAGTTGGGCATCATGGAACACAGCGGCTTCTACCTGACTCTCCCCAGTAATGCGTCGGCACAGATATATCGTAATAATCAGAGTTCGAAGTATACAACCAATTTTCCAAAGCCTATAGAGTTATCAGAGGCTTGGGAAGTAGGTCTCAGCGAGATTACATACCCCCATAGTTGGTATAATATCAAAGCTAAGGACCGTGATTTTTATTGCAAAAGGTTCTCGGAACCTGCGAAACTTATTAAGCTTAAAAAAGGTTTCTATAGAACCGTCGACAGGATCGTCTCAGAGTTGAATGAACACCTAACCCTGAACAAGATGGAAATATTCCTATTCTACAATCCAATCCATAAAAGGATACAAATCTCAGGGCCTGCTAACGGAGGTATAAAGACCAGCGGTAATTTATCCTACATGTTGGGGATGGGTCCCAATAAATGGACGTATGTGAACGATAAATTATTCCCATTCCCTGCGGATATACATGCAGGCTTTTACAACATATTTGTCTATACCGACATCATAACCTATCAAAGGGTCGGAGACAGCTGTGTGCCCCTCCTGCGAACAGTTCATATAGACGGCAAGGATGGGGACATCGTCACTGTCAATTATGACAAGCCGCACTACGTACATGTCAGCAAGAACTATATTGAAAACATTCTGGTTGAGCTTAAAACGGATCAGAACGAAAACATTGAATTTACTTATGGTAAAACGATTGTAAAACTCCACTTTAGACCCACCAAAACCTCTCTACATATATAATAGCTGTATTATATTTATAAACATAATACAAATAAAAGTGTTATGGAGCACCATCAGCTCGACCCTAACCGTTATGTTTCATACTATGCGGATCAAGTGGGTAATGGACTACCAGGATATCATGGAGCGCCGACAATGTATGGTTCGGGGATAGGAGGTATATTCCGTAACCTCTTCAGGATGGTTTTACCGTTTATGAAGAGAGGCTTCAGCATAGCCAAACCACATTTAAAATCAGCGGCTAAAAATATAGTAAGTGAGGTTGTAGCCAATGCTATGACCCGAAGGGCGTCACCAGAGGTGGAGCATCAAGAAGGCTCGGGGCTTATGATATTGTCTCGAAGGCCAAAAAAGAGACCCCCTGGTTTAAGGCGTAGACCTGCACCTAAAAAGCGGCGGTTAACTGTTAAAAGAACCTCAGTAAGTCAAAGACGGGGTAAAGTGAGGAGGTCTGTACCAAAACAGGCTAAAAGAATACTAGGAAGTATTTTCTAAAAGAATAAGTGACATGGCTCTTTTACATCGAATGTCCTCTGAAGCTATAAAGACAGAACTTGATCTTTTCACGGCACCGTTAACGCAGCATTCAATAGATAGATCCAGTTATGTGGAGATAGCCCCTCTCTCTGCTATTACCGATAACGGGCCTATCGAATTTTTCATACCAGGCCATGGTGACAACTATCTGGACCTCAACAACACCTTGGTGCATTTACGTCTAAAAGTGACCAAAAGAGATGGGTCTAATATTGCAGACGATGCCAAAGTGAGTCTCATTAATTACCCCTTGGCCACCATTTTCTCCCAAGTTGATGTGACTTTGGGTGAACGCCTAATCAGTCAAAGCAGCGCTACATACCCTTATAGAGCCATCATGGAGTGTTTACTAAACTACTCCGAAGACACTCTCAAAACCCAATTTAGCGCCGGGCTGTTTAGCAAGGATACTGCAGGAGCCTCTATGGAATCGACAGACCCTTCCACCGGTGCAAACAAAGGACTAGCGGCACGAGCTCGCTACTGCGCCGAATCTCGAGAGTTTCATTTGCTAGGCCCTATACACTCTGACATTTTCTTTCAAGAACGGTTACTCTTAAATTCGGTTGATTTAAGATTAAAATTAACCAGGGCCAAGGATGATTTTTGCCTGATGTCTCCCCAAGACGGGGATTTTAGTTTGAAAGTGTTGGGGGCAACCCTTTTTATTAAAAAAGTATCTGTATCTCCGGCCGTGCGCCTGGGTCACTCACATGCTTTGATGAAAGGAAATGCCCTTTACCCTCTCCAAAGAATTACCATGAAAACCTTTAGCATACCTGTGGGCAGTAGAATCTGCAGTCAAGAAAACCTATTTCTAGGCCCTTTACCTAGATATGTGGTTATAGGTCTGGTTGATCACGCCTCTAATACGGGCAGTTTAGATAAAAAACCCTTTAATTTTCAGCACTTCAATGCAGAGTATGTAGCGCTCTGTCAGGACGGACGTCAGGTTCCGGCGAAGGCTTTCCAACCACAATTTAATAACAACATATCTGTGCGAGAATTTTACAATCTATTCCTGGCTACAGGGCGACATCTAAAAGATCTCTCTTTACCTATTGACAGAAATGATTTTGCAGAGGGTTACACATTGTATGCTTTCAATTTATCACCTGATGATGACACCTCAGGAAATCTGTCTGTGGTGTCCCAAGGTAACCTCAGGCTGGAAATGCGTTTCCGTACACCTTTAGCCTGTACAGTTAGCATGATTGTTTACGCATGCTCTGATTCAATCTTGGAAGTGAATGCCCGAAGACAGGTCTTAGTGGATTATTATTAAGGACCTTTGAACAAAGACATGAATACCCAAGAGTTGGACGGGCTCATGAGCCGCTTGATTGGAAAACAATTTTGTGGAGTGTTGGCTTGTGATGAATTACCTATGGAGATATGGTCTGAGAGGCCTGCAATGTTTATTGTCAATACCCATCCTAAACACATGCCTGGTGAACATTGGCTAGCTATGACATTAGAACAGGAAGGTGGACGCAAAATCTCAACTTTTTTTGATTCCTATGGCTTTCCCCCCGGTTTTTCACATTTCCCTAAATCTATTAAAGATTTTTTGACCCTAAACGGTACAAAGATCTACTACAACATCAAACAAGTGCAAGATAACCTTTCCACTACATGCGGTCACCACTGTGTATTTTACCTGTGCCAAAGAGCCCGGGGAGTTTCTTTTGAAGATGTTATGTCTCTTTATAAGGATGATTTAAGAAGTAATGATAACCTTGTATCTTGTTTTGTTAGAAAATATCAAAAGTGTTCAAATGTGTGTCCTTTAAGAACGCGTAATCAAGGCGTATGCTCACGTCATATGTTTCAAGAATGCCACAAATGTTAACTTGCTTATTTTTCAAATAAAAAATTTATTGAATTTAATCATAGTCATTCAAAAGTCATTTTCAAAAGTCTAACCACGCCGAGAGATCGGGTTTAGGAAAAGGTCCTTAATAATAATCCACTAAGACCTGTCTTCGGGCATTCACTTCCAAGATTGAATCAGAGCATGCGTAAACAATCATGCTAACTGTACAGGCTAAAGGTGTACGGAAACGCATTTCCAGCCTGAGGTTACCTTGGGACACCACAGACAGATTTCCTGAGGTGTCATCATCAGGTGATAAATTGAAAGCATACAATGTGTAACCCTCTGCAAAATCATTTCTGTCAATAGGTAAAGAGAGATCTTTTAGATGTCGCCCTGTAGCCAGGAATAGATTGTAAAATTCTCGCACAGATATGTTGTTATTAAATTGTGGTTGGAAAGCCTTCGCCGGAACCTGACGTCCGTCCTGACAGAGCGCTACATACTCTGCATTGAAGTGCTGAAAATTAAAGGGTTTTTTATCTAAACTGCCCGTATTAGAGGCGTGATCAACCAGACCTATAACCACATATCTAGGTAAAGGGCCTAGAAATAGGTTTTCTTGACTGCAGATTCTACTGCCCACAGGTATGCTAAAGGTTTTCATGGTAATTCTTTGGAGAGGGTAAAGGGCATTTCCTTTCATCAAAGCATGTGAGTGACCCAGGCGCACGGCCGGAGATACAGATACTTTTTTAATAAAAAGGGTTGCCCCCAACACTTTCAAACTAAAATCCCCGTCTTGGGGAGACATCAGGCAAAAATCATCCTTGGCCCTGGTTAATTTTAATCTTAAATCAACCGAATTTAAGAGTAACCGTTCTTGAAAGAAAATGTCAGAGTGTATAGGGCCTAGCAAATGAAACTCTCGAGATTCGGCGCAGTAGCGAGCTCGTGCCGCTAGTCCTTTGTTTGCACCGGTGGAAGGGTCTGTCGATTCCATAGAGGCTCCTGCAGTATCCTTGCTAAACAGCCCGGCGCTAAATTGGGTTTTGAGAGTGTCTTCGGAGTAGTTTAGTAAACACTCCATGATGGCTCTATAAGGGTATGTAGCGCTGCTTTGACTGATTAGGCGTTCACCCAAAGTCACATCAACTTGGGAGAAAATGGTGGCCAAGGGGTAATTAATGAGACTCACTTTGGCATCGTCTGCAATATTAGACCCATCTCTTTTGGTCACTTTTAGACGTAAATGCACCAAGGTGTTGTTGAGGTCCAGATAGTTGTCACCATGGCCTGGTATGAAAAATTCGATAGGCCCGTTATCGGTAATAGCAGAGAGAGGGGCTATCTCCACATAACTGGATCTATCTATTGAATGCTGCGTTAACGGTGCCGTGAAAAGATCAAGTTCTGTCTTTATAGCTTCAGAGGACATTCGATGTAAAAGAGCCATGTCACTTATTCTTTTAGAAAATACTTCCTAGTATTCTTTTAGCCTGTTTTGGTACAGACCTCCTCACTTTACCCCGTCTTTGACTTACTGAGGTTCTTTTAACAGTTAACCGCCGCTTTTTAGGTGCAGGTCTACGCCTTAAACCAGGGGGTCTCTTTTTTGGCCTTCGAGACAATATCATAAGCCCCGAGCCTTCTTGATGCTCCACCTCTGGTGACGCCCTTCGGGTCATAGCATTGGCTACAACCTCACTTACTATATTTTTAGCCGCTGATTTTAAATGTGGTTTGGCTATGCTGAAGCCTCTCTTCATAAACGGTAAAACCATCCTGAAGAGGTTACGGAATATACCTCCTATCCCCGAACCATACATTGTCGGCGCTCCATGATATCCTGGTAGTCCATTACCCACTTGATCCGCATAGTATGAAACATAACGGTTAGGGTCGAGCTGATGGTGCTCCATAACACTTTTATTTGTATTATGTTTATAAATATAATACAGCTATTATATATGTAGAGAGGTTTTGGTGGGTCTAAAGTGGAGTTTTACAATCGTTTTACCATAAGTAAATTCAATGTTTTCGTTCTGATCCGTTTTAAGCTCAACCAGAATGTTTTCAATATAGTTCTTGCTGACATGTACGTAGTGCGGCTTGTCATAATTGACAGTGACGATGTCCCCATCCTTGCCGTCTATATGAACTGTTCGCAGGAGGGGCACACAGCTGTCTCCGACCCTTTGATAGGTTATGATGTCGGTATAGACAAATATGTTGTAAAAGCCTGCATGTATATCCGCAGGGAATGGGAATAATTTATCGTTCACATACGTCCATTTATTGGGACCCATCCCCAACATGTAGGATAAATTACCGCTGGTCTTTATACCTCCGTTAGCAGGCCCTGAGATTTGTATCCTTTTATGGATTGGATTGTAGAATAGGAATATTTCCATCTTGTTCAGGGTTAGGTGTTCATTCAACTCTGAGACGATCCTGTCGACGGTTCTATAGAAACCTTTTTTAAGCTTAATAAGTTTCGCAGGTTCCGAGAACCTTTTGCAATAAAAATCACGGTCCTTAGCTTTGATATTATACCAACTATGGGGGTATGTAATCTCGCTGAGACCTACTTCCCAAGCCTCTGATAACTCTATAGGCTTTGGAAAATTGGTTGTATACTTCGAACTCTGATTATTACGATATATCTGTGCCGACGCATTACTGGGGAGAGTCAGGTAGAAGCCGCTGTGTTCCATGATGCCCAACTGTGTACACGCGAATGATGCACTAGTTATCATGACTAGGGGTTTAAATTAACCCCCGTTGCCTCCACCACATCCTGCTCCAATACCCAACTGTTGAACTTTTGAGGCCAGTTTTTCCAGCGGACCAGCAACCATTTTTTACCCTTTTCTCTCTTCTGATCTAGAATCTCCTCCACGTGAAAGACTTTGTCTTTACCCAACTGGACCTTCTGTAATTCCTTCTCATAAAAAGATCCCTCTATAAGATCCCCGTCATAATCTTTTAATTTGTAGACCGGCGGAATGCGTGGCAGACATTCGGTAACGGTAAACAACTCCGAGCTAAAGCCTTGTTCGTATTTTTTGTCGAAAACACCCCTCAACTTTGATATACGCACCAAGTCACCCACTAGGAATTTAAAAGTCATTTTTTTCTTACGGCGAAGTGGGAACAAACCATACATATTTTTAAAGACTTGAAAAGAGTTTTCCGAAGAGACCTCCGAGGGCTTCATACGTATAGTCTTATGGTAGCTGTGGTTGTACCCGTTTACTAAATCCTGAACTATGTCTGTATATCGGTTGGTGTTGTGAGCTGTAAAATAGCGCCACATCCGCTCTTTCAAAGTCCTATTAAAGCGTTCCACAACCGAAGCTTTCAAATCAGAGCCTGTAGCAAAATGTACTATATTATACTTATTCATTAGCTTCTGAAATGTTTTATTAAAAAATTCTTTTCCGCCATCCGTCTGCACTTTCTTGGGGGCGCCTCCTGCCTTCAAGATCGATTCAAAGGCCCTGGTCACCTCTGCCCCGCTCTTATTTTTTAACACCCTTACATAGGCTAATTTAGAGAAAATATCTATAACCGTTAGCATGTAGCGATTTCCATCATTTTTATCGGCAAGGGACTGCATGTCACATAGATCCGCCTGAAATTGGGATAATGGATGCGTAGAAAAAACTCTATTTCTTGGAAAATGTTTTCTTACAGGTTTATGTAGAGTGTAGGCATCTTGCTCTGATAACCATTCATTCACTTTAGCATCGCTTAACAGACTACCTGTTTCTTCGACTATAGCTCTCTGTAAACGCTCTTTACCCCCATAAGACCCGGGGTTAGAGGGATTATAATATATGTTTTTCAACAGCTGCTCAGCCATCCTTCTTGCCTCTCTGAGGTACAATAACTGTAATGAGCCACTTTCATATAACGACAACATTTCAGTTTGTGAATTTTTATTTTAAGAATGCAACAATTATTACGTATACAGACAATTCAGGATTTGTTGCAAGATACAAGTCCCCGTTTTCTCAACAATCACAGCATGCAACACCCTGTATATATTGTTTAGATTTACAGGTTTGTTTCGCTGAATTTTTAAAACACACACGTCTGATATATAAGTATATAAACAACAAATATGATACACATTCACATTAAAGGGTGGTTCAAACAAATAATGTAAAATCTTAGCCAAAGTTATTTCTAGTTCTTCAGAATCCTCAACAAGCCTTGATACCATATGTGACCATTGTAAACTCTCGCCCGTATGTCGGACATGTTTCATGATTTGCTCCATTTTTAACACACGCTCTACAATAACCCCTGTATTGTGGGTTGTGTAGAACTTTACATTGTTCACTTTATTTTCAATAATCTGATGCATAACATTTGTAAGGTCTCTCAAAAGAAAAAATGTATTTATTCGCTCAAACATCGTAGACACATAGTTACCCATAGCTCTAAATAAACAAAATGTCACTCGGTCTCTTGGGATTTATTGAGCCAGAAAAGCATCACATCAGCCACCACAGCTTCCCTGTATTTGTTGTCGTCCACCAGGGTGTGTCGGATTTCTTTGAGTTTCTCATGGATGAAGATGGCCTCCTTCAGTTCATGTAGGAAGGCTTCGGTTACCCCGTAAACTCTAGGGATAGACGGCGCAATACCCATAGACTCCAGGGCGATGACCAGCGCTGGTATAAAACGGCAGGACCACAGTCTTTTCACCAGCTCCTCAAAATGATTGAAAAAGTAGTATCTAGGAGGGTCGTAGAGGCAAGGATGACGACGCTGGCTGGGATGATTGATCTCACAGCCGATGCATTTTTCTCGTATATATTCGCCAATCACCACGTTTAAAAGTGTAGCTACAGAGGCCTTGATTGTATCCACAAAAATAGTACTGGCCACCCCATCAAACACATCCTCAGGCTGGGTAAATGTCGGGGGTGTCACGGGTCTTGCCAGGGGTGCGTAGAGTGTAGGGCTTCGTGGCATAGAGTCTTTAGTGTCGGGCCCCCATGACGTAGTGGCTTCCTCGTAGATGGTCTGGAGATCCATGGTGTATGCTGAAATGAAGAACTGGCTGCTTTTTTTCTTTTTATTGTAGAACAAGGCCCTTGGGTATCTGGGGGGGCGGGGTTAAAGCATCCGCTTACTTAGTTATCTTCTTGAGGCTCTTTTGCATCGTAATCTTTACGATTCGTATATATTATGCACTTCTTTAAATGAACAAGGCTCTGACGCTGTTGGCTCTGTACAAAGAGAGCATCCAACGGTTGCAACATTTTCAATTCCAGTACATCCCAACTCTTAAAAGGAATAAGCAGACGCAGTCGGGTATCCCCAGTCAGGCCACCACCCCTAAGGTTGTGGTTTCGGATTGCCTCGGTGCCGATATAGAACTCCACGCTGCCGCACGGTCGGCCATTCTTTCTTTGTATTTTCACCCTGTGAAATATTTGTCCTGAGGAGTCCGGGGTACCTTCCCAACGGGTCTCGTGGCCCGTGAACACACTATACCCCTTGGTGATAAGGCTCAGTTCAGGACACACAACCTTGCGAAAAACCGACCAGTCTTCAACACCATATTCCAAGCCTACAGTCTGGTCTGTATATTCTTCTCCTTCATCTACCGTATAGAGGGTCACTCTACAGGCCAGGTAATCAAACCGATACCCCCACTGCTGGCCATTAGACATCAACACTTGATCTGTCAGAGCATTTGCTGGCGGTATTTGGGTTCTATACACATTTAAAAAACGTTTTTTTGGCGCATCATATATTGCTGGTTGATACTTTGCCCTTGCTCTATGGGCAACCCGAAGGCCTGTTTCAGTTGTTACAGTCATCACTGCTTTGGTACCGATCCCAAATTCCATGGTTATTCTTAAGATCTTGTGCACTCTTAAACAGGTATTGTTCAGCGGCTTTATAAGGGGCCTTAACCAACCCAAACCGTGAGAAACAGTAACAGGTTGACCTGACACATGGTCACTTACTCAACCCTGGGCATGCACCCTTCTACATGACATAGGGTCATAAATCATTACATAGGGTCATAAATCAGGCTTGGGTCATCAATCATTAACGGCCTGTCAAAGGGACCCTTACTCACCCCATAGCCCCCACCTAACCAGGCTTGCCTATCAGGCTTGGGTCATCAATCATTAACGGCCTGTCAAATGGACCCTTACTCACCCCATAGCCCCCACCTAACCAGGCTTGCCTGACCAGAAGACATGCACACGTCATCACTACATAGGGTTCACATAGCGTTCACATAGGTTCACATAGGGTCATCAATCAAAATTTTGACACGTGACATCTACTTTAATCTCTCTTCCATTAATCACCTCCCCCCAATGTTTCACTAACAACCCTTTTAAAAACGCATGAAACCCTCTTAATCTACTACAGTCAATGAAAAAGTGCATAAAATCTTCCACCCCTATACTACAAATGTCACATTCCCTATTAATATCTCTATTGATTTGATGTAAAACCACATTAGTAAAAACCCTATTATGTTTTACTTTATAATCATTATCTTCACATTCTATTGAATTACATTTTACATTAACATTCTTCCATATTGATTTCACATCCAAATCCACAAAAACCTTCGCCCACACTTTCTCCGAGGCAGGAACTTTTATCTCCTGCAAGATACATTTACTATATACTGTTTTAACTTTCAAACCTGACAAATAATGTTTCACTCCATTACTTTCATAAAATAAAGCCGGTAAACCTCCAGCTCTCTTAACCACCTCTGTATTTATTAAAAACACCCACTCAGGAATACACCCCACAATTTTCTTATACATATTTCCTACAGTAGTTTTGCTTATTTCATCCTCCACCTCAACAATATTGTCATAAATAGCCTGTACAGGAAGAAACCCTGGAATGACTTCATATAAAATATCACAAATCTGTCTCATCCCAGCCCTCAGAAAATATTTACAAAACAACATTGTATTATTATACTTGATCTTAGGATTTAAAAAAATTGGCTGATTTAAAATATTTTCCAAAATGTTACAATCATAAGAAATGTGTGGTAAAAACTGCCCCCAAGCCTCAAAAACTTCCTTGTAAAACAAAGGTACATTTCTCTTATCCCCATTCATTTTGTGTATCACGTCTCTAATTGTATTAATTGTGTCAGCTATATCCCTCCCAGGAACACTATAATTCTGTGTTGGTGCAATAATATAATGTAAAACACTCTTCATCATATTCGCTAACATTTTGGCTAAAATCTTGTAATCCACATTCAATAAACTAATAGGCCTATAATTTTCCAATTTTACCTTACTCCCTTTTCCATTTTTATATAGTTATCATCCCTGTCACCATCGATTCTGAAACAGTCATTCTCCTCCATATAGTGGTAAACCTCCAATAAAATAGGTGCTAAAAGACTTTCATACATTTTATAAAACTCTGCAATGATCCCATCAACACCAGGGCTCTTATTCACCTGTAAATCCTTAATCGCATCTATAACTTCATTTACTGTAATCGTCCCATCACACATCAACTTATCCTCTACATTAATTTTCACCTCCACACTATCTAAAATCTCCTGTACACACCCCTCCTCCATCTCCCCTTTCTTAAATAAGTCCCTATAAAAATTCTGCACCGTCTTTAAAATCTCTACATAATCATCTACTACTTCATCCTTTACATTTTCAATCTGTCTAAGATATGTTCTCCTTTGAGTACTCTTCTCTAATCCAAGAAAAAAGAAGTGCATTTCTCCCCCCCCAAAAAATATAATAGCCCCCTTACACTTATCTATGTCATATTTACTCAATTTAGCTTTCAACTCTAAAAACGTTTCTATACTATAATTAGGTTCACTATCATACTTCCCCATTTCTTCATCCAATTTAGCTCTCAACTCTCTCTTTTCATCTGACCCCTCTTTTTCCTTGCATATCTTATACCTTTTTTAAAACCTTTTATTTTTTCCTTAACCTTGTCCCACCATAAACACTTATCATTATCTTTCTGCTTATCCTCCATTTCACATGCTATCAAAGATGTAAGTTGTTTACAATAATCCTCATCCCCCAAATAACTATCATTCATACACCACGTACCACCCCCTGTTCCTTCCTTTTCTAAACCCACCGAGAAAATTAAATATGCATGGTCACTGAAAGTTGTAAAAACATACTTAATCTTTCATAAAATCTCTTACGCCTTTAACTAAAACCAAATCTATTCTAGTTTGTTTTAATTCCCCTAAAACCACCTGCCTTCCCGTTTATCGGGATTTTCATCTCTCCATATGTCCATTTTTTCTCAAACATCACCTTTTTTAAAACCCCCCTAGATGCATCACTTCTAAAGATAGCTCCCCTTGTCATATCTAATCTGTCCATTTTCACATTAAAATCCCCCACCACAATGCAATTTCCCACACACCATCGTCCCACTTCAATAAATAAAACCTTGCGCTCTATTTCGTTATTTGGTGCATAAACATTTAGAATTCTAAAAATCCTATCCATATACTCAATTTAAAACTAAAATCCTCCCATTGTTATCATCATATATATGTACCAGTTTGTCCACCACATCCTTCCTCAATAAAATAGCCATGCCACTAGAGTTCCCCCTACCATTATTCACAAAAATAAAATCCCTCCATATTTTTTAAACTTTCAATACACAATCATTGTCCCAATGCGTCTCTTGTAAACACAAGATATCCACGTTCTTCATTTGAACTATATTTTGAAATTTGTCCATAAACCATTTACATTTAGGGACATACAATTAACCATTAATATAAATACAATAAAACAAATGGCCTTCATTATCCTTTACATGTTGACTTGTTTTTTCCCTTTTCCATCCTTTTTCACGTCCCCCGCTTTCCTCTTCCTCAGGCCTCCTCTTATTCTCTCTACCTTTTCAGTGTCGTCTGTATCCGAAACCAACTCCAAATCCATCCCATCCAACCAACTCAACCTCTTTCCCGTGTCCGTTGTGCTTTCTGTATCCATTTCCGACTCTCATTGCCCTCTCCCTTACTCCGACACATTCTCTGGCATAGTGTCCCTGGTTTCCGCACTTAAAACACCTAAAGTCAGGGCAGTCTTTTAAAATATGCCCAGGTTGAATACACAGACCGCACACCCTGACCTGCTTGTCATGAATCACCCTGAAGTATTCACCCCCCTCCTGTGTCTCGAACTTTGTGGAGTACGGCAAAAGACTGCACGGTGTCCGTGAACTTCACCTTACAGTATCTCGTTCCATCCACGATCTCCGTCCCCGGCCAAACTCTCCTTCGGATATCCGTGACGGCGGCTACACCCCAGCTGCGCAGCTTTTCCATTATAGCGCCGTCTCCAATATAAACCGTCAAGTTCATAAACGAGACTATTAGTTCGTTTGTCATCACGTCTCTCGCCATTATCTTCGTGTCCTTCATCATGAAACCATCCATTAACCTCTTTTCCTTTTGCATCCCGCATCGTGACTTCATTCTTCCTGTCTCCTTTTATTCTGCACCCCACAACCTCTCCGCACACTTCCTTAATTGATTTCAGTAATTCCATCGTTATTCTGTCTTCTCCCATCAATTCTACTACCACCGTTCGTTCTTTGCCATATTTTAACCCATCTTCAGGTCCATGTTTTGTCCGTTGTCCATTGTCCTTGTCCATTCCCTTGTTCTTTGCCATGTTGTCCGTCATAATAAACCAAAATATGCAGCAAAACTGCAAGGGGGAAGAACGAACCAAACTTAAAACTTATTCAACTGCAAAAACCACAATTATACTTCGAAAACTGTTGAAATAAAAAAAAACGCTCAAGAAAAACTCTTGCGCAAACACTCACTCAGCTTAATCAACCGCACCTGTCTCACTCTCCTCACCGGAAGCGCGTACTCAGGCCGGTATGGTCGTAAGCGAGAAAATATCTCTTGGTGCACTATATAAAGTGTGACGACCCTCCCACTCTGTCTGCCGTATTCTGTCTTTGCTCTTGTTTCCTTATTAGGATGCCGGTGGGTGGAGTTGGGAGGGTCGTCAGCTTCATGGGAAACACTTGGGCCATGTGTCTCCCAGGATAAATATACCTCTTCCACATTCATGGAGGAGACTCTCTCAGAATACGGCAGACAGAGTGGGAGGGTCGTCACAAAAGTCAAAGTGAGTCTGATTAACAGCTGTTGCATTTTCACCATTTAGATAAGCATCTTTGTGTCACTCAAAAAGTGGAAGAAATTGCATATACTGTAGCACAGATTGTTGGAAGAAATACAAACTAACCTTGCTTACTTATTTCAAAGCGAGGGCACATATTTCAGCCTTGTGGGAAAAAAAGACAAAGAGTTGAAATTCCACAAGGCAGTGACAAAAAGCTTACAGCACCTGGTATTCCCAGGCGGTCTCCCATCCAAGTATTACCCACTTGGATGGGTAATGCAAGGGGGACCGTTTGTCCCTGCATCTATAGGTTTTCGCTCTCTAAAATGGACACCTTTTTAATAGAACATCCAATCATGTTATATTTCTGTGTCCACGACAACGTTTAAAACCATAGCAGGAAACCAATTAAGACATTGATTTTGGGGTGTAGTTACCCTTTAACTAGGCATGTCAGATAAGAATGACGGCCTAGGAACTGCCTTGTTCAGGGGCAGATTTTTACCTTCTCGGCTCAGGGATTTGATCTTGCAACCTTCTGGTTACTAGTCCAACGCTCTACCCACCTGCCCGCCCAAGATTGAACTCGTATAATATTATAAATAAAATGCACTTCAATAAAGCGTTTCACATTCTCCACTGGTTGAAATACTATCCTGTGTCCTCAGATTAATTGAGTTAGATATGCATACGTTTTTTCCCTGTATATGAATTACAAATCAATCATGTTTAGTCTATTGTATAGTTACAATGTGTAATCATTGATATCCCAGGAGCAGTAAACACTGAAGTGTATAATTGTAATACATACAGACACTGCATCGTTTGATATGACTGAGTGTCTGTCATACCAGAACCACACCTTTATTTGCCAAGGAAGAGTACATGATCGGTGAATATACTCTATAATTAATACGTGGTATTAACTAAAATACATGTGTATATAGGTCTTGCATCCTTGGCACAATAAAGGTATATTCTACTCTAGGCTTCATTAATGCCATTGACTTCAGGGTCATTGATTGATATGAATATTAGTTCAGAACTACGTTTTAGGGTCCATACCCAGAGCGGCAAGTTATTTTTAATCCGACTCAAGTAAATAGCTAGCCATGTTACTTTAGCTGCATTACAAGGCAAGTTTACAATTGTGCAGTCAATGCTTTACAGCCACTGTTTCACAAGACAACATCCTGGTTTGTTGGTTCTCAGGAGTCCCTGAAAGACAAATTCATTCTAACACTAGCTCGTCTGACCTTGCTAAATAGAGATTTTTGTAATTTAACTTTGACAGACAAAAATATTTATATATATATATAGCCACGTCTCTACATTATCACATTCCTCTCAAATTGTACATTTGCTTGACTCGTTAAGACAACTTCCATCTGTTTTGTCAGCAATCTTCGTTGAGCGCCACAAGGCAAGGGTGGCTCGTGTCAAAATTAGTCTGGTCATCCCAAAGCCTTGGGACCCAAATGCATAATGATTGCGCAAACTCCCCCTTGTGGTCTGGAGCAATGAAACCGTCCCGCGGTGCAAGCTCGCAACTTTAAGGAGTGTCTTCAGTCCCCGCTGTTCCGTACGGTGTGTGTTGAAATCTTATCCTGATGCGGAATAGATTGCAACGTATTCATGGCTCTACCTTCGTAGTTCGGACTTGGGGATTGTGAAGAGATGTCTTGTGGGGAATGCATGGGTGTCTGAGCTGTGCGCGAGTTTAAATCAGACAGCTCGGTACATTCAGCTTGTCAACACTTCTTACACAAACAAGTAGCGATGAAGTCATGCTCTTCCCATTTGAGCCATGAGAGATTGACATGCATATCATTGAAGAAGAAATGTCCATATTTGGATGGAAACAAAGCTAGTGAGCGGTATCAAGGAAAGTTGTAATTTCAGTAGAAAATTACCAACACTGCATCCAACCACAGCCCTGCTGGTTTCACTTTGGCAAACCACCATCTGCTATAACATTGAGTCAGTTCAGCCTACTGGACAATGGAAAGCTTTTGTTTCGTCACCCATTGTTTGTCCTAGACGGGAAATAGTTGCGCAACACTTTTATCTCCCTCCGGTGGATGGTTCAGAGTTCCATGCTTACAAAAGGGTTGATTGATACATGGCAGATGACAAGCCTACGACATGGTGTTAAGGTAGCTCCAACGGTTAGGATTGTTTTATATAGAACACTTTATTTGACATGTTAGAACAATACATTACACCCAAAGAATGTATCCAGAAGAAACATATACATGACGCTCCTCAAAGAGGTCTTTGACATGTTGTTGACCTGTTGAGAGAGCGAACCTATTAGTTCAGTTATGGTCTGCCAGGGTCTGAAAAGCATAAAACAAGACCTACCTCTTTTCAGGTTGTCCTGATTCACACATTGTCCACTACAGGGGCCGCCAGTGGGACTACTGGCATCACAGATGACCACATCACAATGGACAAAGACCTAGGAATCAAAGATTTGATGGTGTCAGTTTTTTTTTAAAGGGATGATTGCCACTCTAAAATTAAAGAAGAAAGATTGTTGGGTGAACTTTGTTACCTGGCCACTCGGCTCAACCGCATCACCGGCGAAGGAAAACATATAGGCCTCAAAGCGTTTGACGTGAGGGGGGAAGCGGACCCTGGCGTCAGCTTCTACCGGGTGGAAGACCACACGGTATGGATCCTCGGGGTTCTCACAGCTGCCAGTGTAGAGAGAGGGACTAAGTTATGAACAAGAAAACGCTGCAAACCCCAACTGCCTTGTGTACGAAGTCTTGTGGTGGTGTCATGACTGACCTGTGAGGATCAGATCAATTTACAGCAGAAGTGAGTTCTTTCTCCCCCTCCAGTATGAACTAAAGGAATGTTTTTGCAAACAGGCTTTACCCAACAACAATCACCTTTGTCTTGAAAAACCATATTTCATATACAATGTAAAGGCTCAAGACTTCCTACCTGTAGAGTAAGCACGTTTCTAGTAAAAATCACAAAATAAAAGCCAATATGACATTCATTTTCTATAGCTAATCTCTGAGTGCATAAAAGGAATGGTAACAGAAATTAACATTAGACCAGAAAACCGTGAGGCGCAAGCTAGACGTTTGGAACTTTCCTAACCTAGAAAATTAACTTAAGTGGGACCATTCTGCTACCACATCCAAACCATCCTACTCATCACCCACTGAGGAATCAGCGACAGGGTTGATTAGCCTATCTTCCAGAACGTGTGAAAGGAAAATCCATCCTGTAGTTCTGTTCAAGACTAGTCATTGGAGCCACGGACAACCAACGACATTGTGACCTCATGTAGCTAATCAGAGGGAAGACCAACCACCTACCTTCCCACAAATACATTCATGCTTTTACTCCAAGCTGGTGCCGGTTCGTGTGTTCAAAAATGTATCAATGATAAGTGTCCCTTATGGAACGGTGGGGGGTGTGAAGAGAAACCTTGTAACAAGCTGTCATTGTGTCACCTGTGTGTTTAGCCTGTGTTATTTAGTTAGCTAGTAATTCAATTAAACCAACTTGTATAGTACTGAATCATAAGGCTGGGGGTTTTGCAGCTGCAAGGAGGATACGATGTAAAGTTGACTATCAATTTCTACCGTCTAGAGTTTACGTCGGGAGACGGTAACTTTAAAACCGCTTCCTCGGCACCCCAAATCCTACGTTTTTATTTTAAAGAACAGAAATTGGGCTTTCCGTCAACAATATTTATTTTGGTCTAACATGTATATTCAATTCCATTGACATGAGGTGAGATGTCCCTCTAAATGGTTCTTAATTCTAAATGATCCAGAAAGGTCGCCTGTAGTCTGACCAGAATATTGATCGTGGTTTAACCAAAGTTGCCGAATAGACAGTCGGTATCATCAACAAGGCAATCATATTTTGCAACACAAGTACTTCATTTTAAACAAGAACTTCATGCAATGCGCCAGAGCAATTCTTCCGGTGTTGGAGAAAAAATGGTCACACAAAATAAATTCGACACCCACGGCATCGGAGTCACACGGAGGACTTCTGTGAAGGGCGCAGCTCTACTATACAAAGTAACCTACGCATTGACAGTTTAGGCCTACTTTTTTAATTTGCATCTTTGGGAGGTTTATCCTTTAGTGTTTAACTGCCAGATATTAGCAAAAAGGAATTTGTGAAATCTGAAGACGTTACATTGAGAAACACCCACACCAGTACAAATCACTTGAGCTGACAGACGATGGTAAGGATTTTGCACAACGATATAGTTGCAGCTGAAGTGACAAATCTGAACTACCCATTTTGTGCACAGCCATGTGAATGTTGTCTTTTCCTATGATATACAAAACATTTCAGCCTGTTTTTTTTAAACTGCTATGACATTGCTGATTTAATAAACAGCTGCGAAGTTACGCCGTGTCCACATGGCCAAACTTAGGTTGATACCAATTCATAAAAATGGTCAAATTGCATGATTTCATAGCAAACCCGATCCCCCAAATGAATGGTTTTGACCAATAAAGTTGCTTCACTACACTGCTTGGTGTAACATGTATCCAGATACTGAAAAGGCACCCACA
The DNA here is from genome assembly GCF_002021735.2 of Oncorhynchus kisutch. Classification (NCBI taxonomy): domain Eukaryota; kingdom Metazoa; phylum Chordata; class Actinopteri; order Salmoniformes; family Salmonidae; genus Oncorhynchus; species Oncorhynchus kisutch. The sequence goes on from NW_022263253.1 coordinate 30,120, forward strand.
AAATAAAGGGTCATTTGCAGCGTGCATAATCATAAGTCATTGTAGCCCATTACAATGTAGGAAAAATAAGTCATCTTTCTATAGTAACCCAATTTAAATTCTTGATAAAAAAATTAGGCCAGCATGTCCATCTGTGGCAAAGTGCTCACCCAAATAAAAAATGTAGTAACATTTTTTTTAAATATGAACATTAGCTAGCTAAATAAGGTTAGCAAGATGCTGCTACACTTGACCGTGGTATTTGTTCATGTTTAGCAACTCCCAATTAGCGCATTCTCTAGGACAGGAAATTCCATTGAAAGCGGCATCAACTTCTGGGGATCCTGTCAACTGATCCTATTCAGTTTCAAACATCCATGCTGCACAGGCATCTGAACAATCCTTTAGGTTTAGTGCAATAACTGTTTTAAATACAAGAGGTCACTTGTGCCTGAATTCAACCCAAAACCAACAACTATTCAGTCAGTGTTAAGAGCAGTTGTATGTAACCAATCGGAAAGGCAAGCCAAGCTTGCCAGCAGCTCTTGATTTCCATTTGACTGACCATCAGCTTGGCACAACACTGAACTGTAGCAAACCAAAAGGATAACATTGAGTAAAAAGGTGTAGGTAATGCCAACATTAACCTTTTCACACACACAAGTTCCAAATATCTTCAACAGTCGCCCCAGTGGGAGTTGATTTCATGCGCGTGATGTCAGAATGCACTCACCGTTCCAACATGTGGACATTTAACCCGCGCTGACCTCAGACCAAGGCACACTACCTGCTAATTTTCTAGAAGCCGTTTCAACTTCTAATTTTGCCTCATTCATTCACAAAAGTAGCCCATTTCACGGTTGCAGACCATTTAGATTTGAGAATTTAATGAGCTGGACAAACTTTCCTTCAAAAGAAAGCCCAAGCACTTCCCCAGATCAAGTATACAGTCCTTGCACATTTATTGCCTTCCTCACAAATAACTGTGGACATGCGTGTATTCCTATCAAAGTGCCTTATTTTCTGTGTCACGTGTTGTCGTTTCTACTGTAAGTATAATGTGCTTAGCGTTTATTTCATGCTTTCTGATTCTTGCCTAGATTGTAATGGACACGTGTGTAAAACACTTGAAGGTGGTACTGAATATAAGCTAACACCATACAATGCAGTCGGGTTATCACGTAAGCGTCTGTCAGACTTATGGTGATCTCAACTGGAGTAACCTCCTTGTCTTGAATGCACTGAAGTTGTCAGTTGATTTGAACACGGCATCAGAGTGTAAACTATGGTACCTCAGGGTTGCCAGATCAGACCCCCCCTTTCCAGGGGTATATAGCTTAGAAAAACTGTCTGCCTCACCATTTATTGTTGATAAATTCCCAGATCTTAGTAATATTTCCTGCATCATCCTCTTTACAATACCTTCCCCCAAGGACTTAGCCCCCAATAATGGATTGTGCTTTATCTTAGCTTTCGTGCTACGGTTGTATTTGGGGAGGTGACAATTGGCGTTTTGTATAGTTACCTGTAAACTACTTGTCATGTGATAATGTTTGTACTTGTTACGGCGTACACATGCTGAAGTGGCCAAACTAAGTTAAGATCTCAGGCAACGGGCGCAGTGAACAGCATTCTAGGAGTTCTTGCTTGACAAACATGGCTGCCATACTTTCTATACTAGATTTACATGGCTCCCTTGTACCGCATCATACTGTAAAACAAGTCAACCTGTTATTTAGACTAGATGATAACGTTAACATTGATATATTTTACAAGCAAAGCTGGAATAAAGTTGTGAAGACCTTTATTTCTCAACACAAAACATTGTTTAGATGCTTTTCAGACAACGCGGTTTAGAGTCGTTTGATGCAGCATACGTTCCAATGATACGCTGCAGGGACCACTCAGTGATAACAAGCATGTGATCATACGCGCCAGAATCTCCCATAAGTGTGAAATTGGGTGGAGATCTGGTGACAGACCGCACATGGCTCACATCGTTTTTAAGCATTGTGACCACTCGACCTATGGATGGGGGCATAGCCACGGTAGCCAAAGTAAATGGCCTGCCAAGCATGATAGGTTGCTAATTACTCAGGAACCACACCTGTGGAATAACACTTGTTTAGGCCCAAAAACAACATGTTACCCATTAATGATGAGATTCCACCGGGGTCGGGAGTCGCGGTCCTCGTTGAGGGTGGCCCAGCAGTGGTCAAGCACCAGCGCTACCTTGGGATCAGAGGACGTGGTCAGCTCCACCTCAAAGTGCAGAGGCTGTCTCAGGTACCTCACCACTGGATAGTCCTCCTCCTGGTGGAACGTGTTATACGAGGCGTCTGGAACACAGAACAAGACAACCGGGGGTCGTGGTCAGTGGGCACCATCGGAACTTGTCCATTAAGAAATGCTCGTTTATCATATCCTGTTGTGCCCCAATGAACACAAGCCATTTATAGCCAACACTATCCACCCCCCACTAGAGGCTTCTAACAAATTCCCAAATCAGCTCCTCACCGTTACTACATAGCCACACCTGTAGATCTCAGAACGCAAGAGTAATATATCACAAGGCTTACATTTTTGGGAATGGTTTTGTAAAGGAGACCATCCAAGATTCTTTTAGAGGCTAGGGGTCAAGTTGAAATTCTGAATTTGTGCACGCTTACCCTGAGCGAGTCTCATTCTGACCATTAGTCGACCCGTCCCAGTCTCGGCAAAAGGCTCGTTGTCACGCGGCCTGGTCAGGAAGGCCAATGTGCGAGTGATGTTGGCCACATAGGAGCAGGAAACCTTTAACCTAAAGAGGGATGTAAGCAACTTCAATAGGGGAAACGTCAAGCAGTGGAGTGGACACTGGTAGTAGAGGCACATTTTCCCTGTATACAAAGTATTGAGCAATGGATGAAGAAAAATAAACCTTATGAAAGCTAATAGCTACAATTGTGATGCGTAATGCACTTACTGATATTCCTCCTCTGAAGACGTCGTGGCATTCAGCTTCACCTCAAGTTCATCTGGCAAGGAGATTTCGTTCTCATACAGCATGACATTGTTGATAAACTATGTAGTAGAGGGGAATTGCTTATTACAGCCTGCAGAAGCAAACAGTCCGTAAATACACAGTACCCATCACCTCAGGGTAATAGTCATTTTACCTTCCTGGTGGTGCCACAGGAGTTCACAGTGAAGTGGAAGTAGGCGAAGCGATCGTCACTGTAGGTGGGACCACAGGCGGGGTCGCTCAGGGTCAGCTGACCGGGGTTCAGACCGGGAACAGAATCCACCTTCACCGCCAGCGCAGTCATCGTTCCGTTAGAGAAACACTCTTGGAGGTGGGGGAGCAAAAGACAGGTAGCCATCAGACCTGGGTTCTGTATTTGTTACACTAATTGAGCTTGAACCAATGGAATAGCACCAAAATTGCAAACCATGCCCATCTGGCACTACCATTTAGACTCACGGTATTTGCAAGGAACCCATGTTAAACGACAATTTATCGTAAGTAATTGTTTGAGAACCAACCAGTCAGCGTTTTGAGGAAGCTGCAAGCCAGGGAAAAGTATTTGATGGTCATGTTGTTGTAAGGATTCAACAGAGCCACATCCAGTCTGCTCCGGACAGACGACGAGTGAACCGACTGGGAACCAATGGGAGAGTTCATTAGTCCAATATTGTATGCATGTATACAGGGTAAGGAAAGCGAGGCTAGCTGCAGCAATTTAGGTTAACATGTTTTGGGAGAGCGTCGTACCTCAAACACTGCGTCCGGCGAAGAGAAGGGCAACGTGATGGTGAAGTCTGTGTCGCCCTCTGTTAAATACTGTTGAGCAAACTCATGGTTAAGCAGCCGCTTGCCAACCAAGACCACAAAAAAGGGCTCTTGGTTCCTGTAGTCCACAGTGATGTGGAAGTTCTCCTGATCACAGTTGCCAGTGACTGAGGGTGGCACTACAAGGACAAACAGGGTTGTGTTCATTAATTAAGCACAAAAAACAGGAAGGTCCTACTTGAACTTGTCCAAGAAGAAACCCTTGTTTAGATTGCAAAATGTTTTGCTACGGTGGGACTGAATAAACACGATCCTGGCAAATCAGGAACAGGGAAACTGGGTCCAAATACTCTAAAGCTTAACATTCTTTGTAGAAAGATCGCATAGGAAAACCCTACAGTATGGCTAGTTGGTCTTTCACTGCCAATTTCCTTTCAGGGCAATCATTAACGAGAGGAAACCATTCAACAGTAGTTTGGCGTAGTCCAGAGGCATACCAATGTCCAGCAGTACAGCGTCCACAACGGCAGAGTGAGAGAAAGGAGCGTACTCTGGAAAGATGACCAGGCCGTAGATCAGCTGAAGAGTGAAGGTTGTGACACCTTGTTCCGCCCTTCTCTGTAGTGAAGTTAAAAGCATTGGTCAGCATTATTGTTGCAACAGAACTCTATTCAACATCAAGTGACAACTAAGTACATATGGGGACTATTAAAACAACACTTGAGTAAATGAGGGATACAAAGTACATTTGTGCCATTATTTATATTTTGTTGGTGGCCCACTTATTAGGGCATGAACAAATCACTGCGTGTGGCTTTGCATTTAACAGAAACACACCTCCTTAAAGACCACCGGGTCTGAGAAGGGCACCTCCATCCTGAAGGTCTTCAAGGTGTTGTCCGGGGATCTCTGCTCTTGAACATTGAAGCCCCTGGCATTGCACTCTGCAACAGTTAGCACCATGGTGGGAAAGGTGATGTTCAGCAGCTCCACATCAAGGTTGAAGGTCCCCAACTCAAGCACAAACACTGCCTGCTCAGGAACTGTGTCTAAGGGCGTGTCTGTTCATTGGCAAACAAAGGAAAACATTTTGAAATGCGGTACAATGGAAGTTGAAAATGGACATTTGTTATTGGGTAAGTCCAGGTATTGCCTCCCCGTTTCAGTACATTTTCTGTTTTGTGCCTAATGAACAACCCAGGCATCCCAAATTACCATAGGCACTATTTAACTAAACCAGACTCACAGTTGCGAAATTGTGGAGGCCTGGCCATCGGAGGTGTTGTGATAGGGAAGAGGACTTTATAGCTGGTGTTCTCGTGTGCGACCTCCTCGATCCACAGCAACTCAAGCATGGGCTCAATGGTGTAAGTGACAAAGTACTGGTCATCCTGAATATGGCTCTGTAAGGGAGACGAGTGATGCAGTCAGGCTGTAATACACAATTTGAGTGCAAAAACAGGTAAATGTTCCTTATAAGCCAGAATGTTAAATACAATTATTCTACCACTTTTTGCCACTCGTAATTTAAGACACAATATCCAAAGGAAAGTATTGGTTACCAGACTTTAGACAGCTGGTAGGTGTATAGTTGTCAACTTGCATTTTCAAAGCAACTGACACGCAAAGTAAACACTTGCGCAATATGTAAACAGCAGCCGAGTGTTGCTTGCATTCAGTTGACAGTGGCAAAGCTACCGCCTCCCTAAAAAGTCAGGTAAACAATACTTTAGTGTGGATATTTGGTCTGAAATTTCAAGCGGCTAAAGGACAAACTGCAAAGACAAGAGGTAGAGTATGTTTAAGTGTAATTTTATGCAAAATTCTCACAATTTTGCAAACCATTGTATATTAGCCTGGTTAAGCAAACAATTGCTCAATAAGAAACGTTTTACACAAGACAACGTTTCTAGGAGTTTACCCATGAGAGATGGCAAAGGGTTACTGCAAAGCACTGACAACTGCTATAGTATAAAGGGCTCTACAAATAACAGGAACATTTTACTCATCCAATGCTGACCTTGAAGTAGCCGCCAACCGCCCCCACCGGAATTTCAACAATAATATGAGCCTCTGTGACTAAAACCGAGTAGTTTCTGGCAGCCATTTCCTCAGTGTCCAGCCTCTTAGCGTCAATTCCCATGTACACCTCCAACATGGTGAAGGCATCAGAGGAGAAAAGTGGGTCTATGTGCTTGGGCATGTACCAGGTGATCACTTCTGGAGTAAAGGCCACTGCCTCTGCAGTGACACAAGAAGCCAAGTGCACATCAAAACAGAACATTTTGCAACTGAAAACTGTGCCATTATTTGGAAAACATTTTCCCAACTGAACACTACATGAATGTCTTGTCTGGAGCCAATTAAGAACTGGGCTTATAGGATCTTAAATTATTTCACACTCAACCTGGTGTTGGACAAACAGCCGTGGCATCTACTCGAGTAACCAGCCACTTCTGCTCAAAGAAGGTTGAGGTTGAGAGCACCCGCATCGGAACCCCAGCTACCTGTTCAGTAGGACACACCGTATTAACAATATGTTGCAGAGTTCAGGTAGGGCCACCGTTTCCAAATGTTTGCTCTACTGGTCAGCTTACATTCTGGAGGTATGTCTCCTCTGCATTATGAGGGCTTCTTAACACCAGCCGTGTGGGAGTGTTGGCTATTGCATAGCCCTTCCTTTGGACCTCATCCACATTCATGACATTCTTGCTAGGACTAAAGACGACTGCTGTCATTTTGTATCCTGAAGCAACAGCCTGTCTCAGGAAATGGAAACATGAATTAAACAAAATTGTCAACGCACATTGTTTAGCGCCATCCTGTCATTTTGTAGTGAAATTACAGAAACTGAAATATATAAACCTCAGCTCCCCTCCGGAAGTTGCCGCTCCTTGCTTTCGGGCCCCCAGTGGGCTGTTTGGGGATGGTTTGGATGTCTGGAAGAGTCCTTCTGACAGACACCTAGAGAAGAAAGGCCATTATTCCCTATGCATTTTCTCCCTCCCATACAAGAGGAAATCAAGGGCCAGTTCAGAAATCTGTCCACTCGCCTCCTTAAATGCATTGAGAATAGGCCAAAATTCCTCACCTCTAAAGTTCTCCTATGTGCATTTTGAAGACGCGAGTGGAATTGAGAGAGTCAAGACCTCTACGTTGTGTCGCAGAAGAAATGAAACACTGGACAGTTGTAGCTCTAGACAGATCATTTATACAGGCAGTACGACAAGCGGGACTGTAAACATGTCCATTGGGGCATGCTCTGCTCACTTGCCTCCATGTAGTTGCGGTCGCACAGAATCTCTCGGGAGGTCCAGGGGGTGTAGCTACAGGTTTTGCCCACTCTATAAACAGGGTCTTCAGTCATGTGGTTTCCTGGCAGCCTGAACTGCATGACCAAGCTGAACATCTTATCATCCTAAAATGAAGGGGGAAGGGAAAAAAGCCTTCATTATATAGCAAAAAAACTAAATTCAGGTGACATTCATGCAAGTTATAGACTGTGGCAAAATTGGCTATATGAATGCAGCTGCCACTGTATTGAAGCCACACTACAGGAGTAGAGCTCAATAGTTCACATCACTGCAGTCTGTATCAGAAAGTTGGCTGGCCCTCTGAAAGCTCTCCATAAACTTCTGCTGTACCTTACGTCATCGTTAACTTAGAGGTAAGAGATACCAGACCAAGGGGTGGCTAACAATGGAGATCCCTTTGATATCCACAGAGTTAAGTAAAACTGCTTCAATGTTTCTGGAACCGGACTTCGGCAACTCAGGCTTATTGAGGACCTTTTTACTGAAGAATGGGTTCAGTCATTTCATTTTTCCATCTAGTGATGCAAATATTGACTTGTATCTTTGTGTAGACAGGGCTCATCTGTAAAAGAGCCTGGTCTCAGCATGACTCCATGTCAAAGGTAAATAAAATTGCTACAGTATGAGTTGCAAATGCAGTGACACTGAAAGGCAAACTGTCCATTTGAAGTACAAGCAAACACTACAGTTCTTAGGGTTACCATGTTTTGGGAAAAGCAGTTTTGAAGAGAAGCAAAAAACATGGCATTCCCCATGGGGTCAAATTTAAAGCTGAATCCACACTGAGTAGCAAGGCCAGGCGTCAGGTTTATGATTTGTGTGTCATCTGGAAGGGACGGAGATGGTGTGAACACAATAGTTGACAAGCAATATCAAGCCATGAATTATGAAAGGAGAGAAAGAGAATCATAAGAGGCAAACTCACTGAAGACAGCGTCAACATCTTCAAAAAGAGGAGCGACACTCAAACGAATAACGTTACCAAGGCATTCAGCGTTGAGGTCATCTGGAATAGGAAAGGTTAGTTAAAAAAAACATATTTTAAATATTGTCAAACACTTAGTGCTTAAATTTGCAAGGTGCAAAATGCATACTTATAGAAGGTGTCTGTTGTGCTTGTATGCCCACAGCTGCCATCAATAGGCAAAACAACCTGTAAGGCATTTGACAAATTATTATGATTAAAAGGAGGAAGAACACAACTCAAATGTTTGCGTCGCATAAGACTCTCCTAGGCCTGCTACTACTTACCCTGAGCTAAGGAAAATAATCATTGTAGAACAGATTTGTTCTGATAAAATACCCAGCTACAGAACCTGATATTTGACCCAAAGTGTGCAGCCTACAGCCCAGGGGTATGCAACTTTTACCCTATGACAAAGGCTTCCCACACTCAGTCACCTGAACCCCAAAGGGCTGCACATTTTCTTTTTATTCCCCTAGCCCTACAAAGCTGATTCAAATAATCATCCAGCTTTGTTAATCTGAATCAGCTGTGTAGTGTTAGGACAAAAACCTAAATGTAAGGCTACTGTTCAATTTTAGAAGGGTGCTCCGCCCTCACCGCTTTTATCCATTCATGTCAGGGGCCATGGACCGGTGCACCTCGGCTCAGGTTAATAGAACTCCCTCATTAGCAGCACAACAGCCTTTCACAGGTGAAAAGCATAATTACCCAACCGTCTACAATTGTAGCCCAGACAGAGAGAAAGATATTGGCCTCTAATGGCCAAAATGCTGCATTTCATGCACTTTCACAATTTGAATGTAGTCAACTGGGTGGGACTACCAACTTCATTTGGCTGAGCCCTACTGGTGACCCTGTTGAAGTCATGTCCAATCGGGTCATCAGAAGGGCTCAGACAATTGTGAAGAAGAAATGTTACTACTTTAATGTGAAGATAGCCTCAATGGCACTGCCCATGCTGTCACAGACACTATATTGGCACAGATACATAGATGAGTCTTTTATCTTCTTATGGCTTCTTATTATCTTCTTGTCCAGAGGTGCCCAGAGTAAACTGCCTGCTACTCAGTCCCAGAAGCTAAGATATGCATATTATTAGTATATTTGGATAGAAAACCCTCTGAAGGTTCTAAAACCGTTTGAATGATGTCTGTGAGTAGAACAGAGCACATATGGCAGGCAAAAACCAGAGAAAAAAATCCAACCAGGAAGTGGGAAATCTGAGGTTGGTCGTTTTTCAACTCATTCCCTATTGAAGACACAGTGGGATATTGGTCATGTTGCACTTCCTAGATGTCAACAGGCTTCCACTAGATGTCAACCGTCTTTAGAACCTTGTTTGATGCTTCTACTGTGAGGTGAGGGCGAATGAGAGGGGAATGAGTCAGAGGTCTGGCAGAATGCCTTGAGCTCGTGACGCTCGTTCACATGAGAGCGAGCTCTGTTCCATCGCAATTCTACAGACAAAGGAATTCTCCGGTTGGAACATTATTGAAGATGTATTTTAACAACATCCTAAAGATTGATTCTATACATCGTTTGACATGTTTCTACGGACTGTAACATAACTTTTTGACATTTCGTCTGCTCCTAATGAACACGCTTCGTGAGATTGGATTTGTTTACAAAACTCGCTAACAAAAGTAGCTATTTGGACATAAATGATCGAACAAAACAAACATTTATTGTGGAACTGGGATTCCTGGGATTGATGAAGATGAAGATCATCTAAGGTAAGTGAATATTTATAATGTTATTTCTGACTTCTGTTGACCTCTTTTTGGCCTGTTTGGGCTCTGAGTGCCGTAGTCAGATTATTGCATGGTTTGCTTTTCCGTAAAGGTTTTTTGAAATCTGACACAGCGGTTGCATTAAGCAGAAATATATCTTTAATTCTGTGCATAACAATTTTATTTTCATCTACATTTATTATGAGTATTTCTGTAAACTGATGTGGCTCTCTGCAAAATCACCGGATGTTTTTGGAACTACTGAACATAACGCTCCAACGTATACTGAGATTCTTTTGATATAAATATGAACTTTATCGAACAAAACATACATGTATTGTGTAACATGAAGTCCTATGAGTGTCATCTGATGAAGATCATCAAAGGTTAGTGATTAATTTTATCTCTATTTCTGATTTTTGTGACTCCTCTCTTTGGCTGGAAAAATGAGTGTGTTTTTCTGTGACTTGGCTCTGACCAAACATAATCGTTTGTGGTGCTTTCGCCGTAAAGCCTATTTGAAATCGGGCACTGTGGTGGCATTAACAAGAAGTGTATTTTTAAAATGGTGTGAAATACTTGTATGTCTGAGGAATTTTAATTATGAGATTTCTGTTCTTTTGAATTTGGCGCCCTGCACTTTCACTGGCTGTTGTCATATCGATCAGCCCTAAGAAGATTTATCTATCTCTATGAGGCAAGACAATTGTCATTCAGGATTAAAAGGTGACTGCACTTCCTCATTTGGCCTTAGCTGTGTTCGAATACTCGTACTAACTGTACTGTTTGTGACATGAATTGAGTATTTAGTATGCTTATTGGTCATAGTATACCTGTATAAATATATCATAGTATACCTCTATACCTCTGGCCCTTCTTTGGACACTGTGTTAACTAACCTCCAGATGAGCTTCAATGCCATACAAGTCTCCTTCCGTGGCCTCCAACTGCTCTTAAATGCAAGTAAAACTAAATGCATGCTCTTCAACCGATCGCTGCCCGCACCTGTCCGCCCGTCCAGCATCACTACTCTGGACGGTTCTGACTTAGAATATGTGGACTACAAATACCTAGGTGTCTGGTTAGACTGTAAACTCTCCTTCCAGACTCACATTAAGCATCTCCAATCCAAAAGCCCCATTTACTACCCACCACTGCAACCTATATGCTCTCGTTGGCTGGCCCTCGCTTCATACTCGTCGCCAAACCCACTGGCTCCAGGTCATCTACAAGTCTCTGCTAGGTAAAGCCCCGCCTTATCTCATCTCACTGGTCACCATAGCAGCACCGACCCATAGCACAAGCTCCAACAGGAGAATCTCACTGGTCACCCCCAAAGCCAATTTTTCCTTTGGCCGCCTTTACTTCCAGTTCTCTGCTGCAAATGACTGGAACAAACTGCAAAAATCACTGAAGCTGGAGACTCAGATCTCCCTCACTAAGCTTTAAGCACCAGCTGTCAGAACAGCTCACAGATCACTGCACCTGTACATAGCCCATCTGTAAATAGCCCATCCAACTACCTCATCCCCTTGCTGTATTTATTTATTTATCTTGCTCCTTTGCACCCCAGTATCTCTACTTGCACATTCATCTTCTGCACATCTACCATTCCAGTGTTTAATTGCTATATTGTAATTGCTTCGCCACCATGGCCTATTTATTGCCTTACCTCCCTTATCCTTTCCTTATTTGCACACACTGTATATAGACTTTTTCTACTGTATGTTTGTTTATTCCATCTGTAACTCTGTGTTGTTGTATGTGTCGAACTGCTTTGCTTTATCTTGGCCAGGTTGCAGTTGTAAATGAGAGCTTGTTCTCAACTAGCCTAACTGGTTAAATGAAGGTGAAATAAAATAGAAATAAAAAAATACTATGGATATATTTAGTATGCCAAATGTTCCAGGATGTCGTACTAAATTCACCAAAATATGAGGAATACACGAAGAGGACACTGTTTCAGTACTTTAGGGCCAATAATGCAATTCTTCAGGAAATGGGAAATTTCCAGATTTGTTGGAAATGGCGGAAAATATGCAGTCGAAGTACAACGAGAGCGGATACAAATTCATTGCTTTAACTAATTATGACAAATATTAAGAAAATGTTGAGCAATGTAATAAAGTAATTACTTTTTAAATAAGTTAACTTACACGTTATATTGGCTGACAATTTGTTAGCTACACTGGTCTTACGAACCACATAGCGTATCAGTACAGCAGCATGTACCGGTATGTTGTTAGCTAGATACCTAACGTTAGTTGGCTACTTATAGATAAAACTTGACAGTATAATAACTATAGGCTATCTAACTAACTACCCAATGTTTGACGTGATTATTCCCGTCATTCTGAGTTTAGCTAAATGGTATAGTCATTGTGCGTTCTCAATGGACATTCGGGTGCTTTTGTAAATTCGCTCTGGCTGTCTACTCTGCTCTGAATTTACAAACAGACAATCTGACAAAGCTCTGAATTCATGAGCGCATTCTGGAACTCCTGATTGAATTTAAGAACACACCTGAAGTCGTATAATGTCTAACCAGTCATTTGTTATGCTAGATAGCTAGCAAGAGGTTGCATAGCAACAGCATCACCTTCCGGTAGACAGGTGAAAAGCTAGAACGCGCAATTGAAAGCATACTGTTCGTTTACAGTATACTAAAATGAACTAAAAATATATAATATTCAGTATATACTCATTAAGTATGTAGTATACAGTATGTTAGTGTGGGTATTCGAGCACAGCTCTTGTTTTTCATCAATGCTCATTAAGAAATGCTAGCGGCCATGACTGAAGGCAAACAAGAATTGTCTTGGGGGTGTGGTTTGATGTGGGTGTTTCTTGGATGTGTTTTTACCATTCAATTGCAATAAACAAGTGCAGTAGTGAATACGTAAGGTAAGCCAGCTTTGCTGTAGAAAACAACGTTTTGAAGTTGAGGACTTCTCCCGATGAGCATTGATACCAGAGCACGCTCATTTGGGCTACAGTTTGAATCACAACGTACCAGATGAGTGCGGAATCTGACTTTGGACATTGAATTATTATTATTTAAAAAATGTTGTGTTCGATCAAAACATTCGGTTTTGGAAGTGAATGTAGTGGTGCGTTTGGTTGCTGGATCTGCACATCTGTAATGAGGTAGGCTGTGCAGGTAGCCCAGATGAGAGTACGTCTGAGATGGATGAAGGTGAAAGGATCAGTGATGAGTGGTAAATTGCATCTTGGCTGACACTTAAATAACGTGCCATAGAATTATGCGGAACCACGCAAGATGTGCTGCAGGATGCCGCAACATTTAAGCTTATACGGTTCCAAAAAAGGACCGCAAAAACATATGAAATAGGTTGTTCCAACCTGTAAACGAACAGTATGCTTTCAGTCGCGTGTACTAGCTCTTCACCTGTCAACCGGAAGTTGATGATGTTGCTATGCAACCTCTTGCTAGATAGTTAGCATAACAAATGACTAGTTAGACATTTTACGACTTCAGGTGTATTCTTCAATTCAATCTGGAGAACCAGATGGGCATGGTTTGCATATTTGGTGCTATTCCATTGGTTCTACTGTGCTCGGCAAGCTCAATTAAGTGTAACAAATACAGAACCCAGGTCTGATGGCTACCTGTCTTTTGATCCCCCACCTCCAAGAGTGTTTCTCAAACTAAACGATGACTGCGCTGGCGATGAAGGTGGAGTCTGCTTCGCCTGGTGTCCCACCTACAGTGAAGATCGCTTCGCCCACTTCCACTTCACTGTGAACTCCTGTGGCACCACCAGGAAGGTAAAATGACTATTACCCTGAGGTGATGGGTACTGTGTATTTATGGCCTGTGTGCTTCTGTAGGTTGTAATAAGCAATTCCCCTCTACTACAGAGTTTATCAACAATTCATGCTGTATGAGTGCATTACGCATCACAATTGTAGCTATTAGCTGTTATAGGGTGTTTTTTTTCTTTCACCAATTGCTCAATACTTTGTATACAGGGAAAATGTGCCTCTACTATCAGTGTGTCCACTCCACTGCTTGAAGTTTCCCCTATTGAAGTTGCATATTTCCCCTATTGAAGTTGCATACTCTTTTAAGGTTAAAGGTTTCCTGCTACTATGTGGTCAACATCACTCGCACATTGGCCTTCCTGACCAGGCCGCGTGACAACGAGCCTTTTGTCACCTTGTGACACACACTGAAAAGCTCAAACCTTGCTTGCATTTCCAGACCATATATTTCACTCTTGTGGGGGGGGAAAGAGGGCACATCCTACGTTCATACTTATGACAACTTCATGGACTAGGGCCTTTTATTTATCACCCTAATAATGTTGTGTCTTTTTATTGGACTAAATGCAGTTTGTTAGTGCTTCCCTGCCCTGCCCAGATCAAATCAAATAATGGACAATGCGTTTACCTCAAAATCTAGGCAGTGCATTCAGCATTTGTTTTTAGGCTAGGATACTGTCAATGTCTGTAGTCCATTAGGGCCCTGTAAAATCCCCTTCAATGTTTTGACTGATTGCCCCCCCCCCCCCCCAAGGTTTTTGCTCTCATAAGTACACCTTTTTCATAGAACATCTAATCGTGTTATATTTCTATGTCCACGACAACATTTTCCCAACAGATGTCAAAGAAAAGCTCTCTCACACACACACACACAGCAAGGATGGAGTGACAAAGTGTGGTGCTTAAAGACACACAGAGCCTGCAAAGGTATTACCATAATCTCTAGTCTGTGCCAAGTTCAACGAGATGCCCCGCTTGACTGTAGCTCGCTCGGTCTAAGCACAGTTACCATGAGAAAAAGTAGGCCCAAAATGAAGTCTGGCCCTAAATGTCATTTGCTTTTTGGTGACAGTGAGAGAACCGTTAGGGTGAGAAGCACAATTCGACCTCAGGTACATTCCTGAGGTCCTCCCGATCTGTGTAAGCCTAACCTTGACCGTGTAGTATTAACCCTTAACAGTTAAAAGAAGGTGTCTACCTCAAACAGTTTTCACTGACTTCTCTCCCATTAGGAATACATTGCCTGCAACCCTAAATTCAACCTGAAGCCTATGTGGGTTATGAATGCCGTATGAACCTGTATTCGATGACAATCCATCAGCCCACTATGAGGTCTACCTGTGTTGATTCTAAGCTTCCTGAAGCAACCGGAAGTGGTTAAAATCACCCTAAAAGTGTTTTTCCATACCAAAAACTGATGTTTGATAGAAATAGTGAATTCAACCTTGTGTAAATCAGTCAGTTCTTAACGTATAGACTTAAAACTCAGGATTCTGTAAAAGCATACCCCAATGAGGATATGTGTTCACGTTCAGCTTCCTGTGCCAAACGGATGTGCCTTAAAATGGTCATAGGGGCTGTTTCGAAGGGTTAACAGATGTTGCATTTTCACCATTTAGATAAGCATCTTTGTGTCAATCAAAAAGTGGAAGAAATTGCATATACTGTAGCCATAATATGTAGCACAGATTGTTGGATGAAATACAAACTAACCTTGCTTGCTTATTTCAAAGCGAGGGCACATATTTCAGCCTTGTGGGAAAAAACAGACAAAGAGTTGAAATTCCACAAGGCAGTGACAAAAAGCTTACAGCACCTGGTATTCCCAGGCAGTCTCCCATCCAAGTACTAACCAGGCCCGACCCTGCTTAGCTTCCGAGAACAACGAGATCAGGCGGACTCAGGCCGGTATGGTCGAAAGCACGAAACTTTCTCTTGGTGCACTATATAAAGTCAAAGTGAGTCTGATTAACAGCTGTTGCATTTTCACCATTTAGATAAGCATCTTTGTGTCACTCAAAAAGTGGAAGAAATTGCATATACTGTAGCCATAATTTGCAGCACAGATTGTTGGATGAAATACACACTAACCTTGCTTACTTATTTCAAAGCGAGGGCACATATTTCAGCCTTGTGGGAAAAAACGGACAAAGAGTTGAAATTCCACAAGGCAGTGACAAAATGCTTACAGCACCTGGTATTCCCAGGTCGGTCTCCCATCCAAGTACTAACCAGGCCCGACCCTGCTTAGCTTCCGAGATCAGGCGTACTCAGCCAGTATGGTCTTAATCAAGAAACCTTCTCTTGGTGCACTATATAAAGTCAAAGTGAGTCTAATTAAATTAGCTTTTGCACAACTCCCACTTTCCAGAATGTTGACATTTTAAGAAGGAAATAGATGTGCTAAGTCATCTGTTTATGTAAACTGAAGCACATGGGTTCAATCCTTGTTCGGTGTTTATGGAAGCTAGATGATATTATGGAAATGAACTTTCATTAGAACAGTGTAAAGAAAAGGTCAATTGTATTGATATGGCCACGACGACCTGTATGCTCTAGTCGGCTGGCCCTACCCCTTCTGTACATTTATGTAACAGAAGTGGCATGGTTGCCAACTTCAATTGCATCATTTTCAAAAACTGAAGTTCATGGGTTAGATGACTGTCCATACTTGCTTGTATTTAGAATTGCTGCTATCATTTCATTGTAGTTTCAATGGAGTGGTGTATATAAAAAGTACATTGTATTAATATTGCATTTTATCTGCAAATAAAATTGGATCGAAGCTCAGAGGGGGAGTGCATGCTATTTTAGTACTTGGTTCAATCCCAAGGTTCTCCACTGAGTATTTGTGTGCCAAATTCACATTACACAACTCCTACTTTCCAGAATGTTGAAATTCTCACAGGAAACAGAGATGTTATTTGTGTGCCAAATTCACATTACACAACTACTACTTTCCAGAATGTTGATAAATATCTTGCAGCATAGAGTGGCATGGTGGCCAAGCGGTAAGGCGTCGGTCTTGTAAACCGAAGATCATGGGTTCAAATCCCATCTGTGCCTTACTGAAAGATAGCTGTTACCATGGGAAGGTTCTTTCACTGGAGGACTTTGAAGAAGAAAAAAGTTCTCAAAATGGCAACCCTGCTATTATATAGTAAGGGGATGTACCTCTACGGTAGAGCTAATACTTGAAATGCATGCGCTCTGAAGTTAATCCCCAAATTTTCTGATGAGTATATTTAGTTGTGAAATTAGCTTTTGCACAAACTTGTGATGTTTCCCACTTATTTATACAACCTACTCCACACTTACAATGTGAAAGTTTATAGAAATTCTGAAATTAAGTAGTAAACAGAAGAAAAGCAGAATTGAGTTCAATTATAATGCAAATAATTTAATGGTCTATGGTTCAATCCCATTTCTGAAGGTCTGATGAATAATTAATATTGTTCCTCCTCTTCCTTGTGGCAGGCGCAGCAGCACACTGCCCTCCAAAGCCGGCAAAATAATCGCCGGACTGCCCCTTTCCTAGCTCTGCATGGTGTGGGGTGACATCCGGGATGACCACAGCAACATCCTCGGTTAAGGGAAAAAAGAGGATCAGGATGTAAACCGTAGCTTCTTAACACTGGCCAGTTGAAAGGTTCTGCTAAGATGTCATGACAAACGACACCTGTCAGAGTGCTCTCTAAGTGTTACTCACCTGCTTGGATGTCAGCTGGCAGAGTGTCGAAGACGGCCATCGTGAGAGTCCTTTCTTCAGGTGTGACATGCTCAATCGATCCTATTTATTTGTACTGAAATCTTTTTTTTTCTCTGCTGCTACTCGTGTTTTACAGAAACACGTTTGAGTGGGTTTTCTACAGTCTGGCGCATGTTGACACAATATGGAGAATGCATATGCTGCAAACCAGCACGACTATCACGCATCAACTATAGACGAGTTTCACTCACTACTGCAGTTTGGAGTTAGGTTGATGTTAGAGGCTACTGGAGGAAGTTATGGGGCATACTTGAACTCTGTAAGGGAACATGAACCTTTCTACTCCTGCAAATTGTGACTAATAACCCTAATCAAATTCTACGAGATGGGTTTTTGAATGCAGTACTGTATTTTCATTGAAATGGCAGATTTGTATGATTTCACACAAAAATGTATGTAATGCTTCCCACAAAGAAATGATTTTACTATTTTGTTTCAAAATGGTCCCTCTGGCATGCATATTTCTGTATGATTTAACACATGTTTGAATCCCACTTCCTTGATATTTTGAAGTTCATTTTAGTCCTCCTCCGTGCATGTTTTGTTCCATACCTGTGCCTTGGAGAAAAGAACTATAGCCCTCCAAGTCTAATACGCTATACACAACAGCAGCCTACAGTGTTAACTTATTGAGAATGTATATCATTGCATTTAACATTCAAACCCCTTTTGAACTCTTCAGATCTTAACCGGATCAAACTGGAATGTTAATATATTACCCTAAGTCAAACTGGTTTTGGTGTCTTAGACACAAAAGGTTGTTTTCTCCTCATAGTAAAAACACTGTTTCATGGTTTGGATTAAAAACACTGGGTATTTGTTACGTAGAACTTTGTGTTTTTTGGGGGGGAAAGCTATACTTAGCTCTACTGCTGTTTGTATAGAGGCCTAGTTAGAATTGTATTGCAATGACAGGTGAAGTGCTTGTTGAAATCTTGCTGCTCATTCCTTAAAGTACTTATACCAACGAATACCTGTTTGTCTGTAGCCATAGCTGTTCTTAACCTGTTCAACTCTGATGCCCTCTGGTGGCATTTTATAAACGATGCATAATATTGTATACTGCCCTCATAAAGTACATTTCGGTCCTTACAGAAACATGCTTAGGGAAAGGGAAAGGGGAATACCTAGTCAGTTGTACAACTGAATGTATTCAACTAAAATGTGTCTTACGCATTTAACCCAACCACTCTGAATCAGAGATGTGCGGGGTCTGCCTTAATCGACATTCACGTCATCGGCGCCCGGGGAACAGTGGGTTAACTCCCTTGCTCAGGGGCAGAATGCCAGTTAAGTACTGTTAGAAAGCTAAGAACTGTGGGATTCTGATAATCGTCAGAAAAAATGTGACTATTACAGAGCCCGAGATAGGGGGGAGGTCCCAATTGTCAGTTGTTGGGGAATAAGAGATTTGAAAGTCTAGGTTCGACATGAAATATGTAACCAATTACTCTCTCTAAACATGTGCACATTTCCATAGGAACAGAGCCATTTTAAAAGTGCGGGGTTTGTGCAACGTTTATCGTTTTACAGGATATACACATGAGAAGAAAGCTGAAGTCTCTATCCATACATTGATGTAAATGTTCCCTTGTCTGATTCCCAGTTCGTCCACTCGCTAGCAGTCGGAGATCACATGAGTTCTCTTGGCCACTTGAAACCAGTTGCGTCTGGATCCTGTCATTTCCTAATGAGCCGCCCCCAGGTGGTGAGGGTAGGCAACAATTTGTAACTGGATCCTGGACTACCTGACAGGCCGTCCCAGGTGGTGAGGGTAGGCAACATCATATCCTCCATGCTGACCCTCAACACGGGGACCCCTCAGGGGTGCCTGCTTAGGCCCTTCCTGTACTCCATGTTTACCTGCGGCTCCATCACCATCATTAAGTTTGCCAATGACACAACTGTGGTAGGGCCTGATCACCAACGACGATGAGACAGCCTATAGGGAGGAAGTCAGAGACTTCAAAGAGAGTTTGGTATTTTTCCTGGAGGGCCACAATGTGTAGTAATCTTTGGCCAAACCAGGCACACTAGAGGCTATGGAGCGATATGATGTTGAATCTGAAATTCAGTTTGTGTTGGCACTAATATCACTCCATAACATTCTAGCTATATGTCTTGGTTAATGCCTGGTTGGAAAAAATGAAAAAGACTGTAGCTCCTAAAGACATGATGGGCCACCACTTGGGTAGAAGCACTATATGGTCCTGTAGCCTACTTTGTCACATGTAAACAAGTTTAGGATGCCAAATATTACCAAACATCCTACGCTTCCTTTAGTCCCAGTCAAACTTATCTTGACCTTTATCAACCCTACTGCATATTCCCTTTAGCTTTCATTTCAATTTCATTTTATTGTACTTTGTTTGGGATGGCACAAGACACTTAAAAAAAGTATGATTTTCTCATAACAATGGAATTTTAATTCTCTGTTTCTCAATACTGTATGCTATTCGCACACAGTTGTCTGTTGTAGATCTGGAACCACTGACAGAATAGGGGAGTATCTGTGGCCACGTGATAAAACACTAGTCTGGTATCAGTAGTCTGAAAATAGGAGGAAACCAGTTGGACATGTACATCAACATATGGCAGTTGACATTAATATTGTTAAAAACTCATCCTCGATGTCTCACACCTGTTGAATGAACTTGTGCCTTTGGCCAGGATCCAATTTTCCCACGGAGCTGGTGTGTAAAGGACCATATAAAATCATCTGAATGAGGCTTGTTCATGTTTCAGTGGGATTATAGCCTAGTTATAAACAGTTAGTTAATTTAGTGTGTTAGTTTGGTGGAGATCCAAAATGAATGTAAAATCCAGACAGTTGAGGAATGACACGCAGTATGACATGAGCGATACCAAAAACATAGCTACTGCAATCAGTTTACAACCAGGAGTTTCTTTTTTAAATTTGTTTATTGCTTAAACACAAATTTTAACACAGCATAAACCAATAATGATCAAATTAGAAATCAAAGCAGTGGTAGGTTTTATGGGGAAAACATTCAATCAAATCTAATACACATGGTTAGCAGATGTTATTGCGAGTGTAAATGCTTGTGCTTCTAGTTCCGACCGTGCAGTAATATCGAACAAGTAATCTAACAATTTCACAACTACCTTATACACACACAAGTGTAAAGGAATTAATAGGAATATGTACATATAAATATATAATATATATATATATAATATAAGTGACACATTTATTACATCATATTTGTAATTATTAAAGTGGCTAGAGATTGAGTCAGTGTGTTGGCAGCAGCCACTCAATGTTAGTGATGGCTGTTTAACAGTCTGATGGCCTTGAGATAGAAGCCGTTTTTCAGTCTCTCGGTCCCAGCTTTGATGCACCTGTACTGACCTCGCCTTCTGGATGACAGCAGGGTGAACAGGCAGTGGCTCGGGTGGTTGTTGTCCTTGATGGTCTTTTTTGCCTTCCTGTGACATCGGGTGGTGTAAGTGTCCTGGAGGGCAGGTCGTTTTTCCCCGGTGATAAGTTGCGCAGTTGCTGTACCAGGCGGTGATACAGCCTGACAGGATGCTCTCAATTGTGCATCTGTAAAGGTTTGTGACCGTTTTTGGTGACAAGCCGAATTTCTTCAGCCTCCCTGTATAAGCCATTTAGCAATAACTTTGACCCAAAGCGACGATCATGCTTGCTTCGTCCCGCAAAGTATTGTTCCTAGAGATACTGAATATGGCGTTAAGTGGAGACGTTATTTTCGTTTGAGTTGGTTGATCAAGGACGCAAGGCTACACGTACAGAAGTTTGTTGTGGGACGAAGCAATGGCCATGCACATAAACATTTTATGTATGGGTGCTCCCAGGAATCGAACCCATAATTCTTGCGTTGCAAGCGCCATGCTGTACCAAATGAGCTACAGGACCACAGACAACAAGAGTTTCTCTCAAGATTAGAATACTTGTTGTAGCTATACAGTAACACGTTAGCTAACGTGCAGTAGCTAGCCAGGGCTACAGTTTGCATCCATTCCATACTTGTTAATTCACGTTTAGCTCATGTAATTTGTAATAACTATCTCTGAAGTTTATTTTGCTGCCACCATGGTGAACCACGTGTATTTCTGCGTGGGCCACCATCTTTTCTCATTTCAACTTTGACCCTTCGCCTCTGACCCAACAACACATGTAATGCTTCTGTCCTCGTTTATTCAAAACTGGTTTGTAGTCGCCCTCAAGCGTTCATCTCAAATTACTGCATTTGATTTGTTATTTTTATTTTATTAAATGATTTAACCTTATTTAACGAGGCAAGTCAGTTAAGAAAACATTCTTATTTACAATGTTATGTATTGCTCATCATTGGTGTCGGCTGTTGTTTACTTATTTATTTGTTGTCTCATCACATTATTGTACAAAAAAACGGAAACGTAGCTAATACACCAGTATTTATTGTTTCGAGTGGTCTTTTTAGTGGTATGGGGATCCAGTATTGCGTCGCTGATTGCATTGATTGACAGATCATCCCTGAAGTTGTTTTATTACGTCAAAGTGCATTCACATTATGACGTTGGCTGAGTTACCGTATATAATGCGATAGTTTCTCTCTTTGGTAATCACTTGGTAAAGTTTTACATGATGGGAACATAGGCTCCAGCCATAGACTTTAACCATGGAGGATAATAAGGTAAGCCTATGAATTGCTAACAGAGAAGCCCCATGCAGTGGTGCAGGAACCGCTGCACCGTCTTTTTTTATGCTGCGTCAGGAACCACAGGGTTTACAGGACATGACGGTAGAGTAGTGGCATGCAAGTAGTGGCAGCTGGGTGGCGGTGTGGGCTAACGTTAATGTGGCGCTAATATTATCATTTTTAATATTGTAAAAAAAATGCATGCATTATAATAACCTATACATCAAACCGTGCTTCTACACCTGCATTGCTTGCTGCTTAGGGTTTTAGGCTGGGTTTCAGTACAGCACTCTGAGATATCAGCTGATGTACGAAGGGATATATAAATGGATTTGATTTGAAATATGATCCTTGCAAAGATAACAGCAGTAGGCTATTTATCATAATTCTACCGAAAATATAATAATAATAATAATAATAAGTGACTCCATAACGCATTAATTATGAATCTTGATATCAGGTAGTAGGATCTATGTGTATTTATAGCGAAAACCTGTCCTGTAAATTTTTTAAATATATTGGACATTATAAACTGGTTGTTTTGAGTCCTGAATGCTGATTGGCTGAAAGCTGTGGTATATCGGAGCGTATACCACGGGTATGGATATACCACGGGTATGACGAAACATGTATTTTTACTTTCCTAATTAAGTTGGTAACCATTTTATAATAACTGTGCGTTGTGTCATGTGTAAGAACAGCTCTTAGCTGTGGTATATTGTCCATATCCATGAGCATTTAAAGAATGGTCTTTTTTCTTCCAGAGTTTAAACGAAGAGGATCCACATGATCATCAAAGTTTGGAAGGTCAAGTCCAGAAAATGAAGAATGATATCCTGGGTTTAAACTATCCAGAAGATAGTGAAGTGAAGGATCCCCTGCCTCAGATCGAGCTGAAGGCTGTGACAAGGAGAAAAGTTAAGGTGAGAGAATAGACTGAGGAGAGAAAGGGAAATCTGGGGTCTTACATGTCCACACTTTAAACCTGTCCAATATGCCATATAACATGTTGTTGTGAGGTTGGAGGGTAAATTGTCCTTACAACAGACTTCCATCTTTTAATATTCAATCACCAATGGTTTACTGTAGCTCTTCTCAAAGGCCTGTATAGCAACATACAGTATGTCATTGACTGTATTGTCTTTTTAGACCAAAAGGAGGACCAGTGCCAACAGGTCCACAGTTGAACAGAGCACTGATAGTGATGCGGCTGAGAGAGATTTTGTTGATAATCAGAATGATGAAGATGAGGAAAAGGTGAAGAAGGATCCCCTGCCTCAGATGCAGCAGGATGCCGTGAAAAGAAATAAAGTCAAGGTAAGGGAATAGATTGAGCAGAGATGTGGATATTTGTGATATCTTTCATATCTATAACCTGCCCCTACAGCATGTTGTTCCGAGGAAGGTAAATTGCCCATGCAATACCCTTTTATCTCCTAATAGTAAATCTAGGGCTGACCCCATTTGGTCGACAGTTTGGTCAATAGGCTGTTGGTTGACTGGGATTTCTTAAGTCGAGCAGCCGCAAAAGTTTGTTTTCTTCATGGTGCACATGGACACCTGTCTGATTCGCGCCTATCTCAGTTGACTAATCCATTGCCGAGGCCACAGGGATGGCACAGTCCATCACGCTAAGACGTGATACTGACATTGTATATGGTTATATTATGTAACAATAATGGTGCAACACTAATAAATCAAATATTATTTTATAACAAATGCGCTTTCTCCTGCATTGGATACGGTCGCTGTCCGTGGTTCTGAAACATAATCTTCAGTGCTCCGTAGAATTGCCGCCCTTTCCTATGTTGTATGTGCATAATAGCAAAGTTAACCAGCATATTGGGATTGAGAACAATGTTGCAGAGGCAGCAGCAGCAGCAGAGACGGGGAAACAGCCCTTGCCTTAGCCTAATTGTCTAAGAAAATTGAGGAGAGAGGAAAACCCAACTAAATTAGGTCTATAATCAAAAGCCTAATTGTTAAATGTGCCTGGCTTTGTAAATCATCCATATATTACCAGTTAAAAGGGTTTTTCTTAATTTTTTACTATTGTCTACATTGTAGAATAATAGTGAAGACATCAAAACTATGAAATAACACATATGGAATCATGTACGTATCAAAAAAGTGTTAACCAAATCAAAATCTATTTTATATTTAACACTTTTTGGTACCTACATGATTCCATATGTGTTATTTCATAGTTGTGATGTCTTTACTACTATTCTACAATGTAGAAAATAGTAAAAATAAAGAAAAGCCTTGAATCAGTAGGTGTGTCCAAACTTTTGACTGGTACTGTATACATATATACAGGAGTAAGACAGATATAGCTTCTGTTGCCTGTTTGAGTATTTGTTTAATAGACTACTGATTCTGTGAGCACCAAGCCTCATGCACCGGCAAAATGTTGAATTAAGCCATTTCACAGATTCGGCTGTTTTTAATCTTTGCTATGCTGTAATAATACAGTGTCACCATCGGGCTCTTTCCTGAGTCATTTGTGTGTCAAACAGTGTGCTTAAAGCATCAGCCAAGCTCAGTGCCTATGTAGGTGATTGTATTCAAACACATAGGCTGTGTCTGATATGGAAAAATACATTTTAACATTAGAACAGGATGACTCTCGGTCGACAAATATTTTTCTTTGTCGGGGACAGCCCTGCAATCAGTCTTACCCTTGCTCTACTCAAAGGGCTGTATTGGAATGGCTTCATACAGTATCTACATGTATATCATTGACTGTATTGTCTTTTTAGGCCAAGAGGACCAAGAGAAACAATGTGGAGCAGATCACTGATGCAGGTCATAAATTCAACTCTAATTTCACTGAATGTAATCCTTTTGCATGTAAATGTAATTTAGTATGGACATCTATTGAGCAGAGGACTAATAGCAGAGTGCACATGTTATACTTTCTTGGCTACTTAACTTCACAAAGTACACAAAGTTGGCTAATACATATTTGCCTCAGAAGGTTACATGTTTTCTGACTTCTTTACCTTGGTGAATGCTGCTTTGCACACAGGTCCCTCTACATCTGTGGAATTCTCTGGGATGGCAGTTCAGGGGACATCTCACCAGGGACAATCTAATGAGAAGATCCTAAGTGAGTGTGTCTCCAGGGCCTGTCAGACCAGGGCTCTTGACCTCCCGCCAATCGATCCGGATGCTTTCAACCCGATTATCATCCGGTTTCTGGAAAAACTTACTGAGGAGTATGTCCAAACTTCTATTGTAGTATTTGAATGCAATGTCATCTGGAGGATTTTATAAATTGTATGTGTGTTGGTGTGCTTTTTGGTGCTAAAAACATCTAATTATCTCCTATAGGCAATGGAGGCAGTTAAGCATTGGCAGGATGGACCCTGTAAGTCCCTTAACCCTGAAAATGATTCATAGATATATTAATAGATGTTTCAAGAATATTAGATACAAACCTTTTATCTATCTACAGTATCATCCACATTATCACAAACAGTTTCATTCAAAGAGCTTTTTAGTAGCCTACTGCTTTTCATGCTTTCCAATGTATGCCACTTTCATGATTCTCATGAACATATGTGAGATTGTTAGTATCTCTTCGAGGAGCTTGGTTTCAGAGCCCGGCTATGAGTAATCTACCTACACTGTTTCGGTCCTACAGGTGATGAGGGCATTGCTTGCAGAGATGTGCCTGGAGATTGTGCGGTTTGTATCTGAGGCCATCCTGGAGGTCATCATCCCTGCAATTTTCCGTTTTGTACGGATATACAGCCATGTGTCTCCAGTATCCAGCAAGTCTCTGACAGAATCAGAGAGATCCTCTAGCACAAACCTGAAGGTTCGCAAGAGAGGCAGCAGCAAATCCTCAAGGTCTTGCACGGCCAAATCAAGCTCCTCTCGTAATGGGTATGTTCAGTCATTCCTAAAGAAACCGGTTTCACCTAACTATTCATAACCCATTTTGTGAAAATATGTTTTGTTATCTGTATAACAGTTTACTCTTAATGACCAGTTTAACTGATTACTGAATGATGTATTAATGTCACTACCGTGTCTACTATTGAATATGGAATGCTGTATTGTTTGCTTTGTATTCTCAAAGGTCTCAGACAGTGTTGCCAAATACTCAGGGAGATGATGAGTCGATATCATCTGAGCCACTCAGTGACTTTTTTGGGATCACTGAGGACAGTCTCCTCACTGGTGTCCAGGATTCCTTCAAAGAGTCGCTGAACAATGTCCTCTGTATCCAAATAGAGGGCCAGGTAGACACTCAAAGTCTATCCCGGGTTATTGTTGGAGAAGTATCAAAGAAGGTCAATTCCATAATCTCTGTGGCCATCCAAACTCCCGTCTCTGGGCGAATGTCCCCTGTCATTTTTGCCAGTGGTGGTGTCTCCAGCACCAAGGTGGTTGAGGAGATGGTGTCTGGTGTTTCCAACATACTTCAGATGTACATTAATGGGAAGAGTGTTGAGCAGAGTGTTGTTCTCAGAGAGGATGGTGTTGAGGTGGACATGACACATTTAACAGGACAGGTCATGACAGCCCTCAGTGGCACTGTTTTGAACTTCAGCAATAAGGAGAAAAATGAACCTGACAAGAGGGAACTGCTTTGTGTTGTTGCTGACCATATGAAGATGCTTGAAGCTTGTAAAAGTCCTGAGGAGATGCTAAAACAAGGAGAGAGCAACCTCAACATCAAAGGTGCCAAATCTAGTCTTCGTCTGTCAACACAAAGTATGGATAGACTACTCACTGAGGAGTTTCAGACCAAGGCCACTGAATCGATCCGGGAGATCGTTAAAAGATTCAGGGGTTGTACATCATGTTGTTCTGGCACTATATCATCTTGTCCAACTCCTCGGATAGGTGAGATCAGAGACCTTATGGTTGACCCTGAGGCCTCTGAGTTGGTAAGTACCTTTGTTTCAGACATGGACAATCTTACCCAGTCTATCAGGGCATCCTGCTCCCCTGCACAGGGCGAGGAGATCCTTCTTGAAAACCATCAAAGTAAGATCTGGTCTTACACTGTTGGTTGTTACTACGACATAAAAAATACGCTGAAGAGGCTTCTTACCTGTCCAGGAAAAGGGTATCTCGCAAGTACATTTGTGGGGAGCACAAAATATTATTTCACAATGGTTCCAACTTTGTGCCTGGACGTCGGTCATTCCAGTAATGGTGAGGCTGACACATCGGACTCCATTTCTTGTAAACCACTTTTAATAACCCCCTCATCTATGAATGAACAAAAAGGACAAAGTGAGACCCCAAAACCTCTCTTGGCTCTCAACAAGTATTTGCAAAACCAAGTCCTCCTTGACACCACAAAAGCGATTGCCAGCCAGGTTCTAGTCTTGTATAAGACTGAGGTGATGAAGAAGTTCTCATCTTCTGTTGGAGAGTGTGATTCTGAAGAGTCTCTGGAGGCCATTCTATTTGTGGATGGCATCATGTCTGACTTGAATGATTTCACCAGTTCTTGTTCCCCCTCACCATCTGAGTTGTTAGACAGTGAACAATGTCTCTCCCATCTCACTTTTCCACTTGGTCTGCAGGACAGCACCACCAACAGTGAATCTACCCAGAGTCTTCCAATTATAAATATGAAGAAACTCTCCGGTGTGTCTTTCCAGACAAAGGCTAGAAAGGCAGTGAGTGAAGATCTGAGATATGTCAACCCCTTTACAAACAGCTTACTGGGAGACTCTGAAGCATCTAAATTGCTGGACACTTTTGTAACAGATGTGGAGACTGTTGTTCAGTCCATGCAGGCACATGACTCTGAAAATGTCAGAATTTCAAAAGTGAGCACCCTTTCTGCTGCTCGTATTATATATCATAGATTTAGAGAAATGCTGAGGCGGTTTCTCACTCCCTGCCAAGACTCTGTAAAGGTCATCGATGGTGTTACACCAATACATGATGAGACTCTCAAACAGGCTCCTAGTGAAAGTTTAGATTCTCAGGTGACTTGTAATAGTGATTCTCTTGAAATCCAAGCAGACCTTCAAACCTGTACCAAGGAGGTCATTAGTCAGATCCTCACTGTGTATCAATCTGAGGAATCCATGGAGAAATGCCTCTATAGCCTAAAAGGAGTTACAGAAGACCTGTCCAAGCTTTTGGATGCCGTTGTTTCTCAGATTGACGTCCTTGCCGCCTCCAAATCATATTTATCTGTTGATGACTATGCTGTCAATACACAGGACAATTTGCATGGTGAGATCAACAATGATGAGGAGGAGGCATCCTCTAGAAGTCTTAAATCCACAGCCTTTGACAAACTATGTACTGAGGAGTTTCACACTAAAGCCTCACATATGGCTGGTGGGATCCTTCAATCAGGGTTGATTGGCATTGTAAATACCAGCCTTGATGGTAGAAGTGCAGACATTTGTGCAGAGTCCAGTAACGATGGTGATGATAGAGATATCAAAATCCTTCAGAAGAGTGGAACTCCACCTTTGTTCACCTCTTCTCTGCACACCAATTCTGCAGCATCCAACATCGTCATAAGCATCACTAAAGACCTTAATAGCTTCACCCAGATGACTAAAATGTCTGATGCTTCAGTGTCTGGCCAGTTAGAGAGATCCCTGTCAGCTTCAACCCTTCCTGTCAGTGTTCAGAACGGGGCCAATGTGAAAGGAAAGATCATTTGGCCAGGCACTGTAAACCTGTTCAACAATGTGTTCATCAAGGTCAAGGATTTTTTTGCCCAGCAACAACCGGTCCTCCTAGACAATGTGGTTGAGGCCCCCAAACATGCCGAATCCATATGCAGAACAGCTACTTCTACACAAATGACTTACAGTGAACATGAAGGCAGCCAGACCAGCATGGTAAATTATTCCAAAGCCTTAATTAGTCAGACTCTGATGACAATCCAGAGGAGAGTGTCTATGTCAGAGAGGATGAGCACCTCAGAGAAAGGCCTCTTGACTTGTTCCATCGTGGGCTCCATGTTGGAGGATGTTGACATGGTGAGAACTGATAGACACGAGATACACCGTCCATCCTCCTCAAAGTCCTCCCTGTCCATCACCTCTGCCATGACCAGAGGGTCCCAGAGTGATTTTACAAATGATCTTCCAGGCACTCCAGTCCCTGATGAGTGGCCTGTTGAAATCTATTGTCCTATCATTAGGAGTTCGGTCATTGATATGAGTGACTCCTCAACTCATTCACAAGGGTCAACAAATTACACAAGGCAAACCATCTCTGCCATAGTTGACATTGTTATGGAGGTCATTCCAAGAGAAGATATGGAACACATAGCCACTGCAGATGATGTCACTTCTTTTACAAGAAGACTTGCGAGACTCAGCCCCAGGGACGGTCTTCAGAACTTCTCACATGAGCTCACTGACAAAGTTTATGAGCTCATAAAGAGTCACAACACCCCCCAGGCTCTTTTTGTGCCAGCTGGCAAGAGCGTGTCTGACTCTATTCTTTTGAAGCTGAAGACAGGATTGAATGCTTCTGAAGAATCCAGGGAGTTTCCATCTGACCTTGTGTACTCCTTTGCTACGGAGTCAATAAAACGTCTGCTACAGCAGATTGTCTTCTGGCTTCCTCCACCATCACAAGGATCCGATTTCTGCCAAACTATCATCTCTGATGGTTCTCTGCAGGACACAAGTCGGCTTATCCCGAGCTCTTCTGCCATCTCCGTTAGTTCCTCACAGGTTTACTGTGACACAAAGAGCCTTTTCACCAATATAATGGTCAATCAGGTCATGGATACCTGTTCTGTGGCCTCCAATTCATCAGAAGAATTATCAGAGTTGATGAACATAATCAATGGATTGTCCCCAACTGATGCTGGAACACTTGACTCTGACAGACCGGCTCTCATGACCACTAGCCGTCAGTCTAGTGCCAAATCATTGCCTAGACCCTCTCTGTCTGGCAGCAGCACACACAACGGTGGAACTGTGGATATTCAAATTTTAGGAGAGGTGGAATCCAAGATGGACAACAAAGATCTGGAGATGTCTAGTGCCTCTGTGCATCCATCAACTCCATCAGCCATGGACTCTGATGCACATGCATCATTTGACTCCACTAGCAATGACTACACCTCTTTGGTACTTTTACTGATTGTTAGATTGCTGTCAATGATCACCCCTTTCACATTACTGGAATCCTCTGACATTGGTGAAACATCAAGAGTTCTCACAAAGAGGATTCTGTCTGAGTTCTGTGGCACCTCAGGCCTTGAACCAACTCAAGCCTATCCCCAGAATCTGAAAATCCAAAAGATTTTCAAGGCTGTCTACAAGGGGCTTCTTCAAGAATTTGGGTCAGAGAAGATGCTCCAGGTTGCAATGAAGTCAACGGATTATGCATTTGACGATGCCCTGGTCAAATCATTAACTAGGGAACTACTAACGAAATGCAATGAGGCTAGCTCTTCACCTCCCTCCATGACCCAGTTGTCATCACGCAATGCACTTGGCAGTGACGAGGTAGGTAATTCTGGGCTTCCAACAACTGGTAGAAAGGAAAAGAAGAGAGGAAGATTCAGCGCTCTCTGTGGACTCAACCAAAAGGTACATATGTCATCAAAATACACATTTTTAAGATGATTTTTTATTCATTACGTACAGTATGATGGTAAACACTGATACCCTTTGTGTGCAATTTCTCCTACTGTATAAATGACTGTTTGTTACCCAGTGTACAAAGCAGGTCAACAAGAAGAACCACTGCACTCCAACACCTTCCCAGAACCAGACCCCTGCCGTCAGAGAAACAGGTAAGTCAATACACTCAAATGTGTACTGAACATAAATATAAACGCAACGTGCAACAATTTCAAAGATTTTATTGAGTTACAGTTCATTTATGGAAATCAGTCAATTGAAATATGTTCATTAGGCCCTTATCTATGGATTTCACATGACTGGGAATACAGATATGCATCTGTTCGTCACAGATACCTTAAAAAAAGGTAGGGGCGTGGATCAGAAAACCAGTCTGTATCTGGTGTGATCACCATTTGCCTCATGCAGCGTGACACTTCTCCTTCGCATAGAGTTGATCAGGCTGTTGATTGTGGCCTATGGAATGTTGTCCCACTCCTCTTCAATAGCTGTGTGAAGTTGTTGATTATTGGTGAGAACTGGAACACGCTGTTGTACACGTCAATCCAGAGCATCACAAACATGCTAAATGGATCACATGTCTGGTGAGTATGCAGGCCTTTCGACA
Source organism: Oncorhynchus kisutch (assembly GCF_002021735.2). NCBI lineage: Eukaryota > Metazoa > Chordata > Actinopteri > Salmoniformes > Salmonidae > Oncorhynchus > Oncorhynchus kisutch. Next base: position 61,317 of record NW_022263253.1, read on the forward strand.
TGGGGCCACGCATTATCATGCTGAAACATGAGGTGATGGCGGTGGATGAATGGCACGACAATGGGCCTACGGATCTCGTGATGGTATCTCTGTGCATTCAAATTGCCATTGATAAAATCCAATTGTGTTCGTTGTCCGTAGATTATGCCTGCCCACACCATAACCCTACAGCCAACACGACGCCATATATTTGGTCTGTGGTTGTGAGGCCGGTTGGACATACTGCCAAATTCTCTAAAACGACATTGAAGGCGGCTTATGGTAAAGAAATAAACATTCAATTCTCTGGCCACAGCTCTGGTGGACATTCCTGCAGTCAGCATGCCAATTGCACGCTCCCTCAAAACAAGTCAACCAGCGTTTTTCCTTGCTCCTATTCTTCTCAGTCTCTGTCTCTGAGACATCTGTGGCGTTGTGTGGTGTGACAAAACTGCACATTTTAGCGTGGCCTTTTATTGTCCACAGCACTAGTTGCACCTTTGTAATGATCATGCTTTTTAACCCACAAGAGTCTAAGCCCTGTCTAGGCCGAGGGGTTTGTATCGTCCTTACTGCTAATAGCCGATACAAATGCATTGAATAACATATTCACTACATGGAAAGTGTCTGTCCTAAATCTGAGAGATATAACAAAGTTGACGAATATATATATACAGTGCCTTGCGAAAGTATTCGGCCCCCTTGAACTTTGCGACCTTTTGCCACATTTCAGGCTTCAAACATAAAGATATAAAACTTTATTTTTTTGTGAAGAATCAACAACAAGTGGGACACAATCATGAAGTGGAACGGCATTTATTGGATATTTCAAACTTTTTTAACAAATCAAAACTGAAAAATTGGGCGTGCAAAATTATTCAGCCCCCTTAAGTTAATACTTTGTAGCGCCACCTTTTGCTGCGATTACAGCTATAAGTCGCTTGGGTATGTCTCTATCAGTTTTGCACATCGAGAGACTGAAATTGTTTCCCATTCCTCCTTGCAAAACAGCTCGAGCTCAGTGAGGTTGGATGGAGAGCATTTGTGAACAGCAGTTTTCAGTTCTTTCCACAGATTCTCGATTGGATTCAGGTCTGGACTTTGACTTGGCCATTCTAACACCTGGATATGTTTATTTTTTAACCATTCCATTGTAGATTTTGCTTTATGTTTTGGATCATTGTCTTGTTGGAAGACAAATCTCCGTCCCAGTCTCAGGTCTTTTGCAGACTCCATCAGGTTTTCTTCCAGAATGGTCCTGTATTTGGCTCCATCCATCTTCCCATCAATTTTAACCATCTTCCCTGTCCCTGCTGAAGAAAAGCAGGCCCAAACCATGATGCTGCCACCACCATGTTTGACAGTGGGGATGGTGTGTTCAGGGTGATGAGCTGTGTTGCTTTTACGCCAAACATAATGTTTTGCATTGTTGCCAAAAAGTTCAATTTTGGTTTCATCTGACCAGAGCACCTTCTTCCACATGTTTGGTGTGTCTCCCAGGTGGCTTGTGACAAACTTTAAACAACACTTTTTATGGATATCTTTAAGAAATGGCTTTCTTCTTGCCACTCTTCCATAAAGGCCAGATTTGTGCAATATACGACTGATTGTTGTCCTATGGACAGAGTCTCCCACCTCAGCTGTAGATCTCTGCAGTTCATCCAGAGTGATCATGGGCCTCTTGGCTGCATCTCTGATCAGTCTTCTCCTTGTATGAGCTGAAAGTTTAGAGGGAAGGCCAGGTCTTGGTAGATTTGCAGTGGTCTGATACTCCTTCCATTTCAATATTATCGCTTGCACAGTGCTCCTTGGGATGTTTAAAGCTTGGGAAATCTTTTTGTATCCAAATCCGGCTTTAAACTTCTTCACAACAGTATCTCGGACCTGCCTGGTGTGTTCCTTGTTCTTCATGATGCTCTCTGCGCTTTTAACGGACCTCTGAGACTATCACAGTGCAGGTGCATTTATACGGAGACTTGATTACACACAGGTGGATTGTATTTATCATCATTAGTCATTTAGGTCAACATTGGATCATTCAGAGATCCTCACTGAACTTCTGGAGAGAGTTTGCTGCACTGAAAGTAAAGGGGCTGAATAATTTTGCACGCCCAATTTTTCAGTTTTTGATTTGTTAAAAAAGTTTGAAATATCCAATAAATGTCGTTCCACTTCATGATTGTTTCCCACTTGTTGTTGATTCTTCACAAAAAAATACAGTTTTATATCTTTATGTTTGAAGCCTGAAATGTGGCAAAAGGTCACAAAGTTCAAGGGGGCCGAATACTTTCGCAAGGCACTGTATATATATATATATATGTATATATATTTTAGCATGTTTTTATCCCCTTCTTTTTGGCACTAAACAGACTAAGCCCTGGGGGTAGCCTATGTAACACTTCTGTGTTAAATAGGCGGATTGAGACTGCTAGGCTACCTGCCGCCCTACATTTGGAAATTATGTAGAATATTACACTTTAAATAATAATAATGCAATACTAATTATTCACACTAACTAGGGTCAGTTAAAGAAATGTTATGTTTACATTTTTTCCCCCAGCAATTGTCAATGATCAAGAATCCTGCCGAACAGAGAGTGTATGCTCCACCAAGAAGAAACCAAGGAAGCGTTCACTCATTTCCAGGATGTTTTCAGCTATAGGCAAAGCCTTGTCCAGTCCCTTTACTTCCTGCTATAAAAAGAAGAGCACCTAATCTATATTTCAAAATAAATATTTGAAATTAACATAATTGCATTAATTCTTCATGTTGAGTGTTTTTCATTATATATTATTGGATGATATAAAGTGTAGTAGTAGTAGTAGTAGTGGAAGTTGTATAGTTGACTATATACATACATTAAAAAATAATAAGAATAGTGTGCACTTCTATGTACAGTTGAAGTCTGATGTTTACATACACCTTAACCAAATACATTTAAACTCAGTTTTTCACAATTCCTGACATTTAATCCTCGTAAAAAAAATCCCTGTCTTAGGTCAGTTAGAATCATCACTTTATTTTAAGAATGTGAAATGTCACAATAATAGTAGAGAGAATGATTTATTTCAGCTTTTATTTCTTTCATCACATTCCCAGTGGGTCAGAAGTTTACATACACTCAATTAGTATTTGGTAGCATTGCCTTTAAATTCTTTAACTTGGGTCAAATGTTTCGGGTGGACTTCCACAAGCTTCCCACAATACGTTGACTGAATTTTGGCCCATTCCTCCTGACAGAGCTGGTGTAACTGAGTCAGGTTTGTAGGCCTCCTTGCTCGCACACGCCTTTTCAGTTCTGCCCACAAATGTTCTATAGGATTGAGATCAGGGCTTTGTGATGGCCACTCCAATACCTTGACTTTGTTGTCCTTAAGACATTTTGCCACAACTTTGGAAGTATACTTGGGGTTATTGTCCATTTGGAATACCCACTTGCGACCAAGCCTTAACTTCCTGACTGATGTCTTGAGATGTTGCTTCAATATATCCACATCATTTTTGTGGATATCACATCAAATAAAACTATAAATAATCTTATCTAAGTCCTTTACAATTTTAGGGGTTAAGTCAAGTGATAACGAGACATAAACCGCCCTGGATAACCCTTCAGCTTTGGATAATAATACCCGACCGTATAACGAAATATCTCTCATCAACAAGAGGTTCAATTTGTTCTTTGTTTTCTCAATGGAGTTAAAGTTCAATTCACTCCTTTTTTTTCATCCTTGCATATAACAATTTCAAGATAAGTAACCTTATCTTTAGATGGGATACCATATACAGTGGGGCAAAAAAGTATTTAGTCAGCCACCAATTGTGCAAGTTCTCCCACTTAAAAAGATGAGAGGCCTGTAAATTTCATCATAGGTACACTTCAACTATGACAAAAGAGAAAAAAAATCCAGAAAATCACATTGTAGGATTTGTAATGAATTTATTTGCAAATTATGGTGGAAAATAAGTATTTGGTCACCTACAAACAAGCAAGATTTCTGGCTCTCACAGATCTGTAACTTCTTTAAGAGGCTCCTCTGTCCTCCACTCGTTACCTGTATTAATGGCACTTCTTTGAACTTGTTATCAGTATAAAAGACACCTGTCCACAACCTCAAACAGTCACACTCCAAACTCCACTATGGCCAAGACCAAAGAGCTGTCAAAGGACACCAGAAACAAAATTGTAGACCAAAGTAACAAAGCCTAACATCAGTAACACACTGCGCCGCCAGGGACTCAAATCCTGCAGTGCCAGACGTGTCCCCCTGCTTAAGCCAGTACATGTCCAGGCCCATCTGAAGTTTGCTAGAGAGCATTTGGAGGATCCAGAAGAAGATTGGGAGAATGGCATATGGTCAGATGAAACCTAAATAGAACTTTTTGGTAAAAACTCAACTCGTCGTGTTTGGAGGACAAAGAATGCTGAGTTGCATCCAAAGAACACCATACCTACTGTGAAGCATGGGGGTGGAAACATCATGCTTTGGGGCTGTTTTTCTGCAAAGGGACCAGGGCGACTGATCCGTGTAAAGGAAAGAATGGATTGGGCCATGTATCGTGACATTTTGAGTGAAAACCTCCTTCCATCAGCAAGGGCATTGAAGATGAAACGTGGCTGGGTCTTTCAGCATGACAATGATCCCAAACACACCGCCCGGGCAACGAAGGAGTGGCTTCGTAAGAAGCATTTCAAGGTCCTGGAGTGGCCTAGCCAGTCTCCAGATCTCAACCCCATAAAATATCTTTGGAGGGAGTTGAAAGTCCGTGTTGCCCAGCAACAGCCCCAAAACATCACTGCTCTAGAGGATATCTGCATGGAGGAATGGGCCAAAATACCAGCTACAGTGTGTGCAAACCTTGTGAAGACTTACAGAAAACGTTTGACCTCTGTCATTGCCAACAAAGGGTATACAACAAAGTATTGAGATAAACTTTTGTTATTTTCCACCATAATTTGCAAATAAATTCATTAAAAATCCTACAATGTGATTTTCTGGATTTTTTCCCCTAATTTTGTCTGTCATAGTTGAAGTGTACCTATGTTGAAAAATACAGGCCTCTCTCATCTTTTTCAGTGGGAGAACTTGCACAATTGGTGGCTGACTAATTACTTTTTTGCCCCACTGTACTTCCTGTAAAACACAATCCTTGAGTGGAAATAAGACTGACTTACTGGTATTCATTTTCCAACCCCAAACTAAGGAAAAGTCTTCAATACAGGAAACCGCATTAGAAACCTCATTCCGGTCTCTTAAAAATATTACGGATTCGCCTGGCATTAATAGAAAAAACAGAAATGGACATTTACTATCACGGTGACTATATGAAGAATATTAAACTTGTATACGTTCACATGAATCAGGGTCTCACAAAAATAATTTTTCGATTTAGAGCAATAAAGAAATTGAATAAATTAACTGAGCAAACTAGAAACCTTTCAATATATAAGTTTAAACATGATTTAAAAAACATTTTAAATATAGCATATAGAAATGTTGTGGGACTATAGTAGATGAAGAATCAATATTTCTTTAGATTGAGTATTTATTGGGTCATTATGCTAGTGTATTATGTATGTTTGTAATAGTGTGTTATATGTGAAAGTGTGTTTGTATTATAAATTGTATTTTAATGTTAAGGACTCTTGGAAGATTAGTTCAAATGGGGACTAAATGAGATCCTAATAAAAGCAATTAAATCAAAAATCTTACTAGTTGCAAATAAAAACAGTCCTTTGCACCACGCAAGTGGTTGACCTAAATTATATATATATATATTTTTATAACAATTACAAATAACCATTGTACCATAAATTGGTAAAACGAATAGCCATCAAGCTAACAGTAAGTGTCATTGCGAATTTTCCCTGCCATAAAATAAATATATATATAACAAAAAGTTTGGCTCACACAAACAATGCTCCTTCCTCAAGAAATATAAAGTTTTTGATTCAAAAGGTAAAACAGGAAATTGACCAGATTTATAGAGAGGAAGTAGAGAAAAAGCTTAGGTTCCTGAAACAACGATATTATGAAGCAGGCTCAAAGGCAACCAAATTACTAGCATGGAGACTCAGGAAACAACAAGCACAAATACCATTTTCACAAAATAAAAGACCCCTAAACAAAAAAAGATCACATGCAAATTAGATGAAATACAGAATGCATTTGAATCATATTGCAAAAATCTGTACAGCAACCAGAGAAGGCAGATGCACAGACAATAGAGCACTTTTTGAACTCACTCGATCTCCCCTAAATTGGGACAGAGCAAAATGATAGACTATCTTCAGAAATATCCACCGAAGAAATTAATAAAGCAATATCTCAGCAAAAAGCCAACAAGTCTCCAGGCACTGATGGCTTCCCTTCAGAATGGTCAAGACCTTCAGAGAACAATTAGCACCTCTACTTAAGGCCTGTTTTAACTGGACTCTGAGGGAGGGGGGTCTCCCACCCTCATGGAGAGAGCCATCATATCGGTAATCCCAAAAGAGGAAAGAAAAGAAGAATGCAGTTCATATCGACCTATCGCAATTCTTAACACAGATTATAAACTATATGCATCAATAATAGACAAAAGAATGGAGAACATAATCCCAGAATTGATTGACGGAGATCAAACTGGTTTCATACAAAATAGGCAGACACAGGACAATATAAGGAGAACACTACATGTCATGGACCACATTACTCAAATAATACAAGTGCAATATTATCAGCCTAGATGCAGAAAAAGCATTTGATTCAGTGGGATGGGATTACCTATTCCAAGTTATGAAAGATTTGGTTTCAACAACAAGAAGTGATACAGTGCATCAAAACACTGTATTCTGTCCGACCGCTAGAATAAGATAAATGGACATTTGACACGAACTAAATTAGAGCGAGGGGCAAGACAAGGCTGTAATCTATCACCCACGCTCTTCTCCTTGTACCTAGAACCCTTAGCACAGGCAATAAGACCGGACCCAACTTTAGACGGAATAACAATAAGAGGCAGTGAACATAAAGATATGCATGTATGCTGATGACGTTCTGTTTTCCTTAAAGACCCAGGCCCAAGTGTATCTAGATTGATGGATGTTTTAAACACATTTGGAACATATTCAGGTATGTGCTTAACGTACACAGAGACCCAAGCCCTAGTATATAATTATACCCCACAGCAAGATCTGAAGAGTAGGTATAACTTCACCTGGACCTCTTCATCCATTATATATCTGGGAGTAAATTTACCCAAAAGATATACCCAAACTTTATTGTATGAATACGATCACATTAACAAGAAATATATGATGACCTAGACAGGTGGA